>NW_027515065.1:0-96356 GCF_048772815.1 Callospermophilus lateralis | reverse complement strand
TCTATATGGGAGAAAACAGAGTGAAACGTAAACTCTCAAACTGTTACTGGTAACGAACGCTTCATCCTAGAAAAGTGAATATTGGGCAGCTTAGTGGACTTAGTGAACTGATCATTACCACAAGAATCATCAGTATCGGATGAAAAAATATTTGCCGACTATTCAGAAAACCAGTAGTTTTTTGGAAGCTTGGCACACCTTTCAAATGAAAGTGTCTTACGTAGTCTCGGCTTGTGGCTACATCAAGAGGAAAGAAACCGTAGAGACAGAACTTAGAACTACTTTATTTTCTGAAGTTTCAAAAAGCTAGCACAAACCGTGTTTGATTTAGACTTCCAACCACATCTATCTATATAGGAGAAAACAGAGTGAAACCTAAAAATTCAAAGTGTCACTGGAAACGAACGCTTCAAGCAAGAAGAATGAAAATTGGGCAGCTAAGTGGACTTATTGAATTGATCACTACCACAGAGAATCATGAAGATTGGGTGAAAAAAAATTTGCCGAGATTTCAGAACCAGTACTTTTTTGGAAGCTTGGCACACCTTTGAAATGAAAGTGTCTTTCGGCAGTCTCTGTTGGGGTACTTCAAGAGGAAACAAACCATAGACATAGAACTTATAACTACTTTATTTTGTCAAGATTCAAGGAGCTGGCACAAACCGTGTTTGATTCAGAGTTCCAAAAACATCTATCTATATGGGAGAAAACAGAGTGAAACATAAAAACTCAAACTGTTACTGGTAACGAACGCTTCATCCTATAAGAGTGAATATTGGGCAGCTAAGTGGACTTAGTGAACTGATCATTACCAAAAGAATCATCAGGATCGGATGAAAAAATATTTGCCGACTATTCAGAAAAACAGTAGTTTTTTGGAAGCTTAGCACAGCTTTCCAATGAAAGTGTCTTACGCAGTCTCTGCTTTTGGCTACTTGAAGAGGAAACAAACCATAGAGACAGAACTTAGAACTACTTTATTTTCTGAAGTTTCAAAAAGCTAGCACAAACCGTGATTGATTTAGAGTTCCAAACACATCTATCTATATAGGAGAAAAGAGAGTGAAACCTAAAAATTCAAAGTGTCACTGGAAACGAACGCTTCAAGCAAGAAGAATGAAAATTGGGCAGCTAGGTGAACTTATTGAATTGATCATTACCACAGAGAATCATGAAGATCGGGTGAAAAAAAATTTGCCGAGATTTCAGAAATACAGTAGTTTTTTGGAAGCCTGGCACACCTTTGAAATCAAAGTGTCTTTCAGCAGTCTCTGTTGGGGTACTTCAAGAGGAAACAAACCATAGACATAGAACTTAGAACTACTTTATTTTGTCAAGTTTCAAGGAACTAGCACAAACCGTGTTTGATTCAGAGTTCCAAACACATCTATCTATATGGGAGAAAGCAGAGTGAAACGTAAAAACTCAAACTGTTACTGGTAACGAACGCTTCATCCTAGAAGAGTGAATATTGGGCAGCTAAGTGGACTTAGTGAACTGATCATTACCACAAGAATCATCAGGATCGGATGAAAAAATATTTGCCGACTATTCAGAAAACCAGTAGATTTTTGGAAGCTTGGCACACCTTTCCAATGAAAGTGTCTTAGGCAGTCTCTACTTTTGGCTACTTCAAGAGGAAACAAACCGTAGAGAAAGAACTTAGAACTACTTTATTTTGTGAAGTTTCAAAAAGCTAGCACAAACCGTGTTTGATTTAGAGTTCCAAACACATCTATCTATATAGGAGGAAATAGAGTGAAACCTAAAAATTCGAAGTGTTACTGGAAATGAACGTTTCAAGCAAGAAGAGTGAAAATTTTCAGCTAAGTGGACTTAGTGAACAGATCATTACCACAGAGAATCATCTAGATTGGGTGAAAATATATTTGCCGAGATTTCAGAAATCCAGCAGTTTTTTGGATTCTTGGCATACCTTTGAAATGAAAGTGTCTTTCGGCAGTTTCTGCTTGGGGTAATTCAAGAGCAAACAAACCACAAAGACAGAACCTAGAACTACTTTATTTTGTCAAGTTTCAAGGAGCTAGCATAAGCCGTGTTTGATTTAGACTTCCAAACACATCTATCTATATAGGAGGAAATAGAGTGAAACCTAAATATTCGAAGTGTTACTGGAAACGAACGCTTCAAGCAAGAAGAGTGAAAATTGGGCAGCTAAGTGGACTTAGTGAACTGATCATTACCACAGAGAATCATCTAGATTGGGTGAAAAAATATTTGACGAGATTTCAGAAATCCAGTAGTTTTTTGGAAGCTTGGCACACCTTTGAAATGAAAGTGTCTTTCGGCAGTCTCTGTTGGGGTACTACAAGAGGAAACAAACCATAGAGATAGAACTTAGAACTACTTTATTTTGTCAAGTTTCAAGGAGCTAGCACAAACCGTGCTTAATTCAGAGTTCCAAACACATCTATCTATATGGGAGAATGCAGAGTGAAACGTAAAAACTCCACCTGTTACTGGTAACGAACGCTTCATTTTAGAAGAGTGAATATTGGGCAGCTAAGTGGACTTAGTGAACTGATCATTACCACAAGAATCATCAGGATCGGATGAAAAAATATTTGCCGACTATTCAAAAAACCAGTAGTTTTTTGGAAGCTTGGCACACCTTTCCAATGAAAGTGTCTTAAGCAGTCTCTGCTTGTGGCTACTTCAAGAGGAAACAAACCATAGAGACAGAACTTAGAACTACTTTATTTTGTGAAGTTTCAAAAAGCTAGCACAAACCGTGTTTGATTTAGAGTTCCAAACACATCAAACTATATAGGAGAAAACAGAGTGAAACCTAAAAATTCAAAGTGTCACTGGAAATAAACCCTTCAAGAAAGAAAAATGAAAATTGGGCAGCTAAGTGGACTTATTGAATTGATCATTATCACAGAGAATCATGAAGATTGGGTGAAAAAAAAATTTGCCGAGATTTAACAAAACCCATACTTTTTTGGAAGCTTGGCATACCTTTGAAATGAAAGTGACTTTCGGCAGTCTCTGCTTGGGGTAATTCAAGAGGAAACAAACCACAAAGACAGAACTTAGAACTACTTTATTTTGTCAAGTTTCAAGGAGCTAGCACAAACCGTGTTTGATTTAGACTTCCAAACACATCTATCTGTATAGGAGGAAATAGAGTGAAACCTAAAAATTCGAAGTGTTACTGGAAAGGAACGTTTCAAGCAAGAAGAGTGAAAATTGGGCAGCTAAGTGCACTTAGTGAACTGATCATTACCACAGAGAATCATCTAGATTGGGTGAAAAAATATTTGCCGAGATTTCAGAAATCCAGTATTTTTTTGGAAGCTTGGCACACCTTTGAAATGAAAGTGTCTTTCGGCAGTCTCTGTTGGGGTACTACAAGAGGAAACAAACCCTAGAGATAGAACTTAGAACTACTTTATTTTGTCAAGTTTCAAGGAGCTAGCACAAACCGTGTTTGATTTAGACTTCCAACAACATCTATCTATATAGGAGGAAATATAGTGAAACCTAAAAATTCGAAGTGTTACTGGAAAATGAACGCTTCAAGCAAGAAGAGTGAAAATTGGGCAGATACGTGGACTTAGTGAACTGATCATTATCACAGAGAATCATCTAGATAGGGTGAAAAAATATTTGCCGAGATTTCAGAAATCCAGCAGTTTTTTGGAAGCTTGGCGCACCTTTGAAATGAAAGTGTCTTTCAGCAGTCTCTGCTTGGGGTAATTCAAGAGGAAACAAACCACAAAGACAGACCTTAGAACTCCTTTATTTTGTCAAGTTTCAAGAAGCTAGCACAAACCGTGTTTGATTTAGAATTCCAACCACATCTATGTATATAGGAGGATATAGAGTGAAACCGAAAAATTCGAAGTGTTACTGGAAAGGAACGCTTCAAGCAAGAAGAGTGAAAATTGGGCAGCTAAGTGGACTCAGTGAACTGATCATTACCACAGAGAATCATCTAGATTGGGTGAAATAATATTTGCCGAGATTTCAGAAATCCAGCAGTTTTTTGGAAGCTTGGCACACCTTTGAAATGAAAGTGTCTTTCGGCAGTCTCTGTAGGGGTACTTCAAGAGGAAACATACCATAGACATAGAACTTAGAACTACTTTATTTTGTCAAGTTTCAAGGTTCTAGCACTAACCCTGTTTGATTCAGAGTTCCAAACACATCTATGTATATGGGAGAAAACAGAGTGAAACGTAAAAACTCAAACTGTTACTGGTAATGAACGCTTCATCCTAGAAGAGTGAATATTGGGCAGCTAAGTGGACTTAGTGAACTGATCATTACCACAAGAATCATCAGGATCGGATCAATAAATATATGCCGACTATTCAGAAAACCAGTAGTTTTTTGGAAGCTTGGCGCACCTTTCCAATGAAAGTGTCTTACGCAGTCTCTGCTTGTGGCTACTTCAAGAGGAAACAAACCATAGAGACAGAACTTAGAACTACTTTATTTTGTGAAGTTTCAAAAAGCTAGCACAAACCGTGTTTGATTTAGAGTTCCAAACACATCTATCTATATAGGAGAAAAAAGAGTGAAACCTAAAAATTCAAAGTGTCACTGGAAACGAACGCTTCAAGCAAGGAGAATAAAATTGGGCAGCTAAGTGGACTTATTGAATTGATAATTACCACAGAGAATCATGAAGATTGGGTGAAAAAAATTTGCCGAGATTTCAGAAAACCAGTACTTTTTGGAAGCTTGGCACACCTTTGAAATGAAAGTGTCTTTCGGCAGTCTCTGTTTGGGGTAATTCAAGAGGAAACAAACCACAAAGACAGAACTTAGAACTACTTTATTTTGTCAAGTTTCAAGGAGCTAGCAGAAACCGTGTTTGATTTAGACTTCCAACCACATCTATCTCTATAGGAGGAAACAGAGTGAAACCTAAAAATTCAAAGTGTCACTGGAAACGAACGCTTCAAGCAAGGAGAATGAAAATTGGGCAGCTAAGTGGACTTATTGAATTGATCATTACACAGAGAATCATGAAGATTGGGTTAAAAAAATTTGCCGAGATTTCAGAAAAGCAATACATTTTTGGAAGCTTGGCACACCTTTGAAATGAAGTGTCTTTCGGCAGTCTCTGCTTGGGGTAATTCAAGAGGAAACAAACCACAAAGACAGAACTTAGAACTACTTTATTTTGTCAAGTTTCAAGGAGCTAGCACAAACCGTGTTTGATTAGACTTCCAAACACATCTATCTATATAGGAGGAGATAGAGTGAAACCTAAAAATTCGAAGTGTTACTGGAAACGAACACTTCAAGCAAGAAGAGTGAAAATTGGGCAGCTATGTGGACTTAGTGAACTGATCATTATCACAGAGAATCATCTAGATTGGGTGAAAAAATATTTGCAGAGACTTCAGAAATCCAGCAGTTTTTTGGAAGCTTGGCACACCTTTGAAATGAAAGTGTCTTTCGGCAGTCTCTGTCGGGGTACTTCAAGAGGAAACAAACCGTAGAGATAGAACTTAGAACCACTTTATTTTGTCAAATTTCAAGGTTCTAGCACTAACCCTGTTTGATTCAGAGTTCCAAACACATCTATCTATATGGGAGACAACAGAATGAAACGTAATATCTCAAACTGTTACTGGTAACGAACGCTTCATCCTAGAAGAGTGAATATTGGGCAGCTAAGTGAAATTAGTGAACTGATCATTACCACAAGAATCATCAGGATCCGATGAAAAAATATTTGCCGACTATTCAGAAAACCAGTAGTTTTTTGGAAGCTTGGCACACCTTTCCAATGAAAGTGTCTTATGCAGTCTCTGCTTTTGGCTACTTCAAGAGGAAACAAACCGTAGAGACAGAACTTAGAACTACTTTATTTTGTGAAGTTTCAAAAAGCTAGCACAAAGCGTGTTTGATTTAGAGTTCCAAACACATCTATCTATATAGGAGGAAATAGAGTGAAACCTAAAAATTCGAAGTGTTACTGGAAACGAATGTTTCAAGCAAGAAGAGTGAAAATTTTGAGCTAAGTGGACTTAGTGAACTGATCATTACCACAGAGAATCATCTAGATTGGGTGAAAAAATATTTGCCGAGATTTCAGAAATCCAGCATTTTTTTGGAAGCTTGGCACACCTTTGAAATGAAAGTGTCTTTCGGCAGTCTCTGCTTGGGGTAATTCAAGAGGAAACAAACCACAAAGACAGAACGTAGAACTACTTTATTTTGTCAAATTTCAAGGAACTAACACAAACCGTGTTTGATTTAGACTTCCAACCACATCTATCTATATAGGAAGAAATAGAGTGAAACCTAAAAATTCGAAGTGTTACTGGAAATGAACGCTTCAAGCAAGAAGAGTGAAATTGGGGCGGCTAAGTGGACTTAGTGAATAGATCATTACCACAGAGAATCATCTAGATTGGGTGAAAAAATATTTGCCGAGATTTCAGAAATCCAGTAGTTTTTTGGAAGCTTGGAACACCTTTGAAATGAAAGTGTCTTCCGGCAGTCTCTGCTTTTGGTAATTCAAGAGGAAACAAACCAAAAAGACAGAACTTAGAACTACTTTATTTTGTCAAGTTTCAAGGAGCTAGCACAGACCGTGTTTGATTTAGACTTCCAACCACATCTACTTATATAGGAGGAAATAGAGTGAAACCTAAAACTCAAACTGTTACTGGTAACGAACGCTTCAAGCAAGAAGAGTGAAAATTGGGCAGCTAAGTGGACTTAGTGAACTGATCATTACCACAAGAATCATAAGGATCGGATGAAAAAATTTTTGCCGACTATTCAGAAAACCAGTAGTTTTTGGAAGCTTGGCACACCTTTCCAATGAAAGTGTCTTACGCAGTCTCTGCTTGTGGCTACTTCAAGAGGAAACAAACCATAGAGACAGAACTTGGAACTACTTTATTTTGTGAAGTTTCAAAAAGCTAGCACAAACCGTGTTTGATTTAGAGTTCCAAACACATCTATCTATATAGGAGAAAACAGAGTGAAACCTAAAAATTGAAAGTGTCACTGGAAACGAACGCTTCAAGCAAGAAGAATAAAAATTGGGAGGTAAGTGGACTTATTGAATTGATCATTACCAAAGAGAATCATGAAGTCTGGGTGAAAAAAATTTGCCGAGATTTCAGAAAACCAGTACTTTTTTGGAAGTTTGGCACACCTTTGAAATGAAAGTGTCTTTCGACAGTCTCTGTTGGGGTACTTCAAGAGGAAACAAACCACAAAGAGAGAACATGGAACTACTTTATTTTGTCAAGTTTCAAGGAGCTAGCACAAACCGTGTTTGATTTAGACTTCCAACCACATCTATCTATATAGGAGGAAATTGAGTGAAAACTAAAAATTCGAAGTGTTACTGGAAACGAACGCTTCAAGCAAGAAGAGTGAATATTGGGCAGCTAAGTGGACTTAGTGAACTGATCATTACCACAGAGAATCATCTAGATTGGGTGAAAAAATATTTGCCGAGATTTCAGAAATCCAGTACTTTTTTGGAAGCTTGGCACACCTTTGAAATGAAAGTGTCTTTCGGCAGTCTCTGTTGGGGTACTACAAGAGGAAACAAACCATAGACAGAGAACTTATAACTACTTTATTTTGTCAAGTTTCAAGGAGCTGGCACAAACCGTGTTTGATTCAGAGTTCCAAAAACATCTATCTATATGGGAGAAAACAGAGTGAAACGTAAAATCTCAAACTGTTACTGGTAATGAAGGCTTCATCCTAGAAGAGTGAATATTGGGCAGCTAAGTGGACTTAGTGAACTGATCATTACCACAAGAATCATCAGGATCGGATGAAAAAATATTTGCCGACTATTCAGAAAACCAGTAGTTTTTTGGAAGCTTGGAACACCTTTCCAATGAAAGTGTCTTACGCAGTCTCTGCTTGTGGCTACTTCCAGAAGAAACAAACAATAGAGACAGAACTTAGAACTACTTTATTTTGTGAAGTTTCAAAAAGCTAGTACAAACGGTGTTTGATTTAGAGTTCCAAACACATCAATCTATATAGGAGAAAATAGAGTGAAACCTAAAAATTTGAATTGTTACTGGAAACGAAAGCTTCAAGCAAGAAGAGAGAAAATTGGGCATCTATGTGGACTTATTGAATAGATCATTACCACAGAGAATCATGAAGATTGGGTAAAAAAATATTTGCCGAGATTTCAGAAATCCAGTAGTTTTTTGGAAGCTTGGCACACCTTTGAAATGAAAGTGTCCTTCGGCAGTCTCTGTTGGGGTACTACAAGAGGAAACAAACGATAGACATAGAACTTAGAACTACTTTATTTTGTCAAGTTTCAAGGAGCTAGCACAAACCGTGTTTGATTCAGAGTTCCAAACACATCTATCTATATGGGAGAAAATAGAGTGAAACGTAAAAACTCAAACTGTTTCTGGTAACGAACGCTTCATCCTAGAAGAGTGAATATTGGGCAGCTAAGTGGACTAGTGAACTGATCATTACCACAAGAATCATCAGGATCGGATGAAAAAATATTTGCCGACTATTCAGAAAACCAGTACTTTTTTGGAAGCTTGGCACACCTTTGAAATGAAAGTGTCTTTCGGCAGTCTCTGCTTGGGGTAATTCAAGAGGAAACAAACCACAAAGACAGAACTTAGAACTACTTTATTTTGTCAAGTTTCAAGGAGCTAGCACAAACCGTGTTTGATTTAGACTTCCAACCACATCTACTTATATAGGAGGAAATAGAGTGACACCTAAAACTCAAACTGTTACTGGTAACGAACGCTTCAAGCAAGAAGAGTGAAAATTGGGCAGCTAAGTGGACTTAGTGAACTGATCATTACCACAAGAATCATAAGGATTGCATGAAAAAATTTTTGCCGACTATTCAGAAAACCAGTAGTTTTTTGGAAGCTTGGCACACCTTTCCAATGAAAGTGTCTTACGCAGTCTCTGCTTGTGGCTACTTCAAGAGGAAACAAACCATAGAGACAGAACTTGGAACTACTTTATTTTGTGAAGTTTCAAAAAGTTAGCACAAACCGTGTTTGATTTAGAGTTCCAAACACATCTATCTAATTAGGAGAAAACAGAGTGAAACCTAAAAATTGAAAGTGTCACTGGAAACAAACGCTTCAAGCAAGAAGAATTAAAATTGGGAGGTTAGTGGACTTATTGAATTGATCATTACCAAAGAGAATCATGAAGATTGGGTGAAAAAAATTTGCCGAGATTTCAGAAAACCAGTACTTTTTTGGATTCTTGGCACACCTTTGAAATGAAAGTGTCTTTCGGCAGTCTCTGCTTGGGGTAATTCAAGAGGAAACAAACCACAACGCAGAACTCAGAACTACTTTATTTTGTCAAGTTTCAAGGAGCTATCAAAAACCGTGTTTGATTTAGACTTCCAAACACATCTATCAATATAGGAGGAAATGGAGTGAAACCTAAAAATTCGAAGTGTTACTGGAAACGAACGCTTCAAGCAAGAAAGTGAAAATTGGGCAGCTAAGTGGACTTAGTGAACTGACAATTACCACAGAGAATCATCTAGATTGGGTGAAAAAATATTCGCCGTGATTTCAGAAATCCAGTAGTTTTTTGGAAGCTTGGCACACCTTTGAAATGAAAGTGTCTTTCGGCAGTCTCTGTTGGGGTACTTCAAGATAAAACAAACCATAGACATAGAACTTAGAACAACTTTATTTTGTCAAGTTTCAAGGAGCTAGCACAAACCGTGTTTGATTCAGAGTTCCAAACACGTCCATCTATATGGGAGAAAACAGAGTGAAACGTAAAAACTCAAACTGTTACTGGTAACGAACGCTTCATCCTAGAAGAGTGAATATTGGGCAGCTAAGTGGACTTATTGAATTGATCATTACCACAGAGAATCATGAAGATTGGGTGAAAAAAAATTTGCCGAGATTTCAGAAAACCAGTACTTTTTTGGAAGCTTGGCACACCTTTGAAATGAAAGTGTCTTTCGGCAGTCTCTGCTTGGGGTAACTCAAGAGGAAACAAACCACAGACCCAGAACTTAGAACTCCTTTATTTTGTCAAGTTTCAAGGAGCTAGCACAAACCGTGTTTGATTTAGACTTCCAACCACATCTACATATATAGGAGGAAATAGAGTGAAACCTACAACTCAAAGTGTTACTGGTAAGGAACGCTTCAAGCAAAAAGAGTGAAAATTGGGCAGGTAAGTGGACTTAGTGAACTGATCATTACCAGAAGAATCATCAGGATCGGATGAAAAAATATTTGCCGACTATTCAGAAAACCAGTAGTTTTTTGGAAGCTTGGCACACCTTTCCAATGAAAGTGTCTTACCCAGTCTCTGCTGGTGGCTACTTCAAGAGGAAACAAACCATAGAGACAGGACTTAGAACTACTTTGTTTTGTGAAGTTTCAAAAAGCTAGCACAAACCGTGTTTGATTTAGAGTTCCAAACACATCTATCTATATAGGAGAAAACAGAGTGAAACCTAAAAATTGAAAGTGTCACTGGAAACGAACGCTTCAAGCAAGAAAAATAAAAATTGGGAGGTAAGTGGACTTATTGAATTGATCATTACCAAAGAGAATCATGAAGTCTGGGTGAAAAAAATTTGCCGAGATTTCAGAAAACCAGTACTTTTTTGGAAGTTTGGCACACCTTTGAAATGAAAGTGTCTTTCGGCAGTCTCTGTTGGGGTACTTCAAGAGGAAACAAACCACAAAGAGAGAACATGGAACTACTTTATTTTGTCAAGTTTCAAGGAGCTAGCACAAACCGTGTTTGATTTAGACTTCCAACCACATCTATCTATATAGGAGGAAATTGAGTGAAAACTAAAAATTCGAAGTGTTACTGGAAACGAACGCTTCAAGCAAGAAGAGTGAATATTGGGCAGCTAAGTGGACTTAGTGAACTGATCATTACCACAGAGAATCATCTAGATTGGGTGAAAAAATATTTGCCGAGATTTCAGAAATCCAGTACTTTTTTGGAAGCTTGGCACACCTTTGAAATGAAAGTGTCTTTCGGCAGTCTCTGTTGGGGTACTACAAGAGGAAACAAACCATAGACAGAGAACTTATAACTACTTTATTTTGTCAAGTTTCAAGGAGCTGGCACAAACCGTGTTTGATTCAGAGTTCCAAAAACATCTATCTATATGGGAGAAAACAGAGTGAAACGTAAAATCTCAAACTGTTACTGGTAATGAAGGCTTCATCCTAGAAGAGTGAATATTGGGCAGCTAAGTGGACTTAGTGAACTGATCATTACCACAAGAATCATCAGGATCGGATGAAAAAATATTTGCCGACTATTCAGAAAACCAGTAGTTTTTTGGAAGCTTGGAACACCTTTCCAATGAAAGTGTCTTACGCAGTCTCTGCTTGTGGCTACTTCCAGAAGAAACAAACAATAGAGACAGAACTTAGAACTACTTTATTTTGTGAAGTTTCAAAAAGCTAGTACAAACGGTGTTTGATTTAGAGTTCCAAACACATCAATCTATATAGGAGAAAATAGAGTGAAACCTAAAAATGCGAATTGTTACTGGAAACGAACGCTTCAAGCAAGAAGAGAGAAAATTGGGCATCTAAGTGGACTTATTGAATAGATCATTACCACAGAGAATCATGAAGATTGGGTAAAAAAATATTTGCCGAGATTTCAGAAATCCAGTAGTTTTTTGGAAGCTTGGCACACCTTTGAAATGAAAGTGTCCTTCGGCAGTCTCTGTTGGGGTACTACAAGAGGAAACAAACCATAGACATAGAACTTAGAACTACTTTATTTTGTCAAGTTTCAAGGAGCTAGCACAAACCGTGTTTGATTCAGAGTTCCAAACACATCTATCTATATGGGAGAAAATAGAGTGAAACGTAAAAACTCAAACTGTTTCTGGTAACGAACGCTTCATCCTAGAAGAGTGAATATTGGGCAGCTAAGTGGACTAGTGAACTGATCATTACCACAAGAATCATCAGGATCGGATGAAAAAATATTTGCCGACTATTCAGAAAACCAGTACTTTTTTGGAAGCTTGGCACACCTTTGAAATGAAAGTGTCTTTCGGCAGTCTCTGCTTGGGGTAATTCAAGAGGAAACAAACCACAAAGACAGAACTTAGAACTACTTTATTTTGTCAAGTTTCAAGGAGCTAGCACAAACCGTGTTTGATTTAGACTTCCAACCACATCTACTTATATAGGAGGAAATAGAGTGACACCTAAAACTCAAACTGTTACTGGTAACGAACGCTTCAAGCAAGAAGAGTGAAAATTGGGCAGCTAAGTGGACTTAGTGAACTGATCATTACCACAAGAATCATAAGGATTGCATGAAAAAATTTTTGCCGACTATTCAGAAAACCAGTAGTTTTTTGGAAGCTTGGCACACCTTTCCAATGAAAGTGTCTTATGCAGTCTCTGCTTGTGGCTACTTCAAGAGGAAACAAACCATAGAGACAGAACTTGGAACTACTTTATTTTGTGAAGTTTCAAAAAGTTAGCACAAACCGTGTTTGATTTAGAGTTCCAAACACATCTATCTAATTAGGAGAAAACAGAGTGAAACCTAAAAATTGAAAGTGTCACTGGAAACAAACGCTTCAAGCAAGAAGAATTAAAATTGGGAGGTTAGTGGACTTATTGAATTGATCATTACCAAAGAGAATCACGAAGATTGGGTAAAAAAAATTTGCCGAGATTTCAGAAAACCAGTACTTTTTTGGATTCTTGGCACACCTTTGAAATGAAAGTGTCTTTCGGCAGTCTCTGCTTGGGGTAATTCAAGAGGAAACAAACCACAACGCAGAACTCAGGACTACTTTATTTTGTCAAGTTTCAAGGAGCTATCAAAAACCGTGTTTGATTTAGACTTCCAAACACATCTATCAATATAGGAGGAAATAGAGTGAAACCTAAAAATTCGAAGTGTTACTGGAAACGAACGCTTCAAGCAAGAAAGTGAAAATTGGGCAGCTAAGTGGACTTAGTGAACTGACAATTACCACAGAGAATCATCTATATTGGATGAAAAAATATTCGCCGTGATTTCAGAAATCCAGTAGTTTTTTGGAAGCTTGGCACACCTTTGAAATGAAAGTGTCTTTCGGCAGTCTCTGTTGGGGTACTTCAAGATAAAACAAACCATAGACATAGAACTTAGAACTACTTTATTTTGTCAAGTTTCAAGGAGCTAGCACAAACCATGTTTGATTCAGAGTTCCAAACACGTCCATCTATATGGGAGAAAACAGAGTGAAACGTAAAAACTCAAACTGTTACTGGTAACGAACGCTTCATCCTAGAAGAGTGAATATTGGGCAGCTAAGTGGACTTAGTGAACTGATCATTACCACAAGAATCATCAGGATCGGATGAAAAAATATTTGCCGACTATTCAGAAAACCAGTAGTTTTTTGGAAGCTTGGCACACCTTTCAAATGAAAGTGTCTGACGCAGTCTCGGCTTGTGGCTACTTCAAGAGGAAAGAATCCATAGAGACAGAACTTAGAAGTACTTTATTTTCTGAAGTTTCAAAAAGCTAGCACAAACCGTGTTTGATTTAGAGTTCCAAACACATCTATCTATATAGGAGAAAACAGAGTGAAACCTAAAAATTCAAAGTGTCACTGGAAACCAACGCTTCAAGCAAGAAGAATGAAAATTGGGCAGCTAAGTGGACTTATTGAATTGATCACTACCACAGAGAATCATGAAGATTGGGTGAAAAAAATTTGCCGAGATTTCAGAAAACCAGTACTTTTTTGGAAGCTTGGCACACCTTTGTAATGACAGTGTCTTTCGGCAGTCTCTGTTGGGGTACTTCAAGAGGAAACAAACCACAAAGAGAGAACTTAGAACTACTTTATTTTGTCAAGTTTCAAGGAGCTAGCACAAACCGTGTTTCATTTAGACTTCCAACCACATCTATCTATATAGGAGGAAATAGAGTGAAACCTAAAAATTCGAAGTGTTACTGGAAACGAACGCTTCAAGCAAGAAGAGTGAATATTGGGCAGCTAAGTGGACTTAGTGAACTGATCATTACCACAGAGAATCATCTAGATTGGGTGAAAAAATATTTGCCGAGATTTCAGAAATCCAGTACTTTTTTGGAAGCTTGGCACACCTTTGAAATGAAAGTGTCTTCCGGCAGTCTCTGTTGGGGTACTACAAGAGGAAACAAACCATAGACAGAGAACTTAGAACTACTTTATTTTTTCAAGTTTCAAGGAGCTGGCACAAACCGTGTTTGATTCAGAGTTCCAAAAACATCTATGTATATGGGAGAAAACAGAGTGAAACGTAAAAACTCAAACTGTTTCTGGTAACGAACGCTTCATCCTAGAAGAGTGAATATTGGGCAGCTAAGTGGACTAGTGAACTGATCATTACTACAAGAATCATCAGGATCGGATGAAAAAATATTTGCCGACTATTAAGAAAACCAGTACTTTTTTGGAAGCTTGGCACACCTTTGAAATGAAAGTGCCTTTCGGCAGTCTCTGTTGGGGTTTCAAGAGGAAACAAACCATAGACATAGAACTTATAACTACTTTATTTTGTCAAGATTCAATTAGCTGGCACAAACCGTGTTTGATTCAGAGTTCCAAAAACATCTATCTATATGCGATAAAACAGAGTGAAACATAAAAACTCAAACTGTTACTGGTAACGAACGCTTCATCCTAGAAGAGTGAATATTGGGCAGCTAAGTGCACTTAGTGAACTGATCATTACCACAAGAATCATCAGGATCGGATGAAAAATATTTGCCGACTATTCAGAAAAACAATAGTTTTTTGGAAGCTTAGCACACCTTTCAATGAAAGTGTCTTACGCAGTCTCTGCTTGTGGCTACTTCAAGAGGAAACAAACCTATTGAGACAGAACTTGGAACTACTTTATTTTGTGAAGATTCAAAAAGCTAGCACAAACCGTGTTTGATTTAGAGTTCCAAACACATCTATCTATATAGGAGCAAACAGAGTGAAACCTAAAAATTCAAAGTGTCACTGGAAACAAACGCTTCAATCAAGAAGAATGAAAATTGGGCAGCTAAGTGGACTTATTGAATTGATCACTACCACAGAGAATCATGAAAATTGGGTGAAAAAAAAATTGCCGATATTTCAAAAAACCAGTACTTTTTTGGAAGCTTGGCACACCTTTGAAATGAAAGTGTCTTTCGGCAGTCTCTGTTGGGGTACTTCAAGAGGAAACAAACCACAAAGAGAGAACTTAGAACTACTTTATTTGTCAAGTTTCAAGGACCCTAGCACAAACCGTGTTTGATTTAGACTTCCAACCACATCTATCTATATAGGAGGAAATAGAGTGAAACCTAAAAATTCGAAGTGTTACTGGAAACGAACGCTTCAAGCAAGAAGAGTGAAAATTGGGCAGCTAAGTGGACTTAGTGAACTGACCATTACCACAGAGAATCATCTAGATTGGGTGAAAAAATATTCGCCCGTGATTTCAGAAATCCAGTAGTTTTTTGGAAGCTTGGCACACCTTTGAAATGAAAGTGTCTTTCGGCCAGTCTCTGTTGGGGTACTTCAAGAGGAAACAAACCATAGTCATAGAACTTAGAACTACTTTATTTTGTCAAGTTTCAAGGAGCTAGCACAAACCGTGTTTGATTCAGAGTTCCAAACACATCTATCTATATGGGAGAAAACAGAGTGAAACTTAAAAACTCAAACTGTTACTGGTAACGAACGCTTCATCCTAGAAGAGTGAATATTGGGCAGCTAAGTGGGACTTAGTGAACTGATCATTACCACAAGAATCATCAGGTATCGGATGAAAAAATATTTGCCGACTATTCAGAAAACCAGTAGTTTTTTGGAAGCTTGGCACACCTTTCAAATGAAAGTGTCTTACGCAGTCTCGGCTTGTGGCTACTTCAAGAGGAAAGAATCCATAGAGACAGAACTTAGAACTACTTTATTTTCTGAAGTTTCAAAAAGCTAGCACAAACCGTGTTTGATTTAGACTTCCAACCACATCTATCTATATAAGAGAAAACAGAGTGAAACCTAAAAATTCAAAGGGTCACTGGAAACGAATGTTTCAAGCAAGAAGAATGAAAATTGGGCAGCTAAGTGGACTTATTGAATTGATCAATACCACAGAGAATCATGAAGATTGGGTGAAAAAAATTTGCCGAGATTTCAGAAAACCAGTACTTTTTTGGAAGCTTGGCACACCTTTGAAATGAAAGTGTCTTTCGGCAGTCTCTGTTGGGGTACTTCAAGAGGAAACAAACCACAAAGAGAGAACATGGAACTACTTTATTTTGTCAAGTTTCAAGGAGCTAGCACAAACCGTGTTTGATTAGACTTCCAACCACATCTATCTATATAGGAGGAAATTGAGTGAAACCTAAAAATTCGAAGTGTTACTGGAAACGAACGCTTCAAGCAAGAAGAGTGAATATTGGGCAGCTAAGTGGACTTAGTGAACTGATCATTACCACAGAGAATCATCTAGATTGGGTGAAAAAATATTTGCCGAGATTTCAGAAATCCAGTAGTTTTTTGGAAGCTTGGCACACCTTTGAAATGAAAGAGTCTTTCGGCAGTCTCTGTTGGGGTACTTCAAGAGGAAACAAACCATAGACAGAGAACTTATAACTACTTTATTTTGTAAAGTTTCAAGGAGCTGGCACAAACCGTGTTTGATTCAGAGTTCCAAAAACATCTATCTATATGGGAGAAAACAGAGTGAAACGTAAAAACTCAAACTGTTACTGGTAATAAACGCTTCATCCTAGAAGAGTGAATATTGGGCAGCTAAGTGGACTTAGTGAACTGATCATTACCACAAGAATCATCAGGATCGGATGAAAAAATATTTGCCGACTATTCAGAAAACCAGTAGTTTTTTGGAAGCTTGGCACACCTTTCAAATGAAAGTGTCTTACGTAGTCTCGGCTTGTGGCTACATCAAGAGGAAAGAAACCATAGAGACAGAACTTAGAACTACTTTATTTTCTGAAGTTTCAAAACGCTAGCACAAACCGTGTTTGATTTAGAGTTCCAAACACATCTATCTATATAGGAGAAAACAGAGTGAAACCTAAAAATTCAAAGCGTCACTGGAAACGAACGCTTCAAGCAAGAAGAATGAAAATTGGGAAGCTAAGTTTACTTATTGAATTGATCACTACCACAGAGAATCATGAAGATTGGGTGAAAAAAAATTTGCCGAGATTTCAGAACCAGTAATTTTTTGGAAGCTTGGCACACCTTTGAAATGAAAGAGTCTTTCGGCAGTCTCTGTTGGGGTACTTCAAGAGGAAACAAACCATAGACATAGAACTTATAACAACTTTATTTTGTCAAGATTCAAGGAGATGGCACAAACCGTGTTTGATTCAGAGTTCCAAAAACATCTATCTATATGGGAGAAAACAGAGTGAAACATAAAAACTCAAACTGTTACTGGTAACGAACGCTTCATCCTAGAAGAGTGAATATTGGGCAGCTATGTGGACTTAGTGAACTGATCATTACCACAAGAATCATCAGGATCGGA
Organism: Callospermophilus lateralis; assembly: GCF_048772815.1. Taxonomy (NCBI): domain Eukaryota; kingdom Metazoa; phylum Chordata; class Mammalia; order Rodentia; family Sciuridae; genus Callospermophilus; species Callospermophilus lateralis. The sequence goes on along the minus strand of NW_027515065.1, from coordinate 78,840 downwards.
TGAAAAAATATTTGCCGACTATTCAGAAAAACAGTAGTTTTTTGGAAGCTTAGCACAGCTTTCCAATGAAAGTGTCTTACGCAGTCTCTGCTTGTGGCTACTTGAAGAGGAAACAAACCACAGAGACAGAACTTAGAACTACTTTATTTTGTGAAATTTCAAAAAGCTAGCACAAACCGTGATTGATTTAGAGTTCCAAACACATCTATCTATATAGGAGAAAAGAGAGTGAAACCTAAAAATTCAAAGTGTCACTGGAAACGAACGCTTCAAGCAAGAAGAATGAAAATTGGGCAGCTAGGTGAACTTATTGAATTCATCATTACCACAGAGAATCATGAAGATCGGGTGAAAAAAAATTTGCCGAGATTTCAGAAATACAGTAGTTTTTTGGAAGCCTGGCACATCTTTGAAATGAAAGTGTCTTTCAGCAGTCTCTGTTGGGGTACTTCAAGAGGAAACAAACCATAGACATAGAACTTAGAACTACTTTATTTTGTCAAGTTTCAAGGAGCTAGCACAAACCGTGTTTGATTCAGAGTTCCAAACACATCTATCTATATGGGAGAAAACAGAGTGAAACGTAAAAACTCAAACTGTTACTGGTAACGAACGCTTCATCCTAGAAGAGTGAATATTGGGCAGCTAAGTGGACTTAGTGAACTGATCATTACCACAAGAATCATCAGGATCAGATGAAAAAATATTTGCCGACTATTCAGAAAACCAGTATTTTTTTATAAGCTTGGCACACCTTTCAAATGAAAGTGTCTTACGCAGTCTCGGCTTGTGGCTACTTCAAGAGGAAAGAAACCATAGAGACAGAACTTAGAACTACTTTATTTTCTGAAGTTTCAAAAAGCTAGCACAAACCGTGTTTCATTTAGAGTTCCAAACACATCTATCTATATAGGAGAAAACAGAGTGAAACCTAAAAATTCAAAGTGTCACTGGAAACCAACGCTTCAAGCAAGAAGAATGAAAATTGGGCAGCTAAGTGGACTTATTGAATTGATCACTACCACAGAGAATCATGAAGATTGGGTGAAAAAAAATTTGCCGAGATTTCAGAAAACCAGTACTTTTTGGAAACTTGGCACACCTTGGAAATGAAAGTGTCTTTCGGCAGTCTCTGTTGGGGTACTTCAAGAGGAAACAAACCACAAAGAGAAATCTTAGAACTACTTTATTTTGTCAAGTTTCAAGGACGTAGCACAAACCGTGTTTGATTTAGACTTCCAACCACATCTATCTATATAGGAGGAAATAGAGTGAAACCTAAAAATTCGAAGTGTTACTGGAAACGAACGCTTCAAGCAAGAAGAGTGAAAATTGGGCAGCTAAGTGGACTTAGGGAACTGATCATTACCACAGAGAATCATCTAGATTGGGTGAAAAAATATTTGTCGAGATTTCAGAAATCCAGAAGTTTTTTGGAAGCTTGGCACACCTTTGAAATGAAAGTGTCTTTCGGCAGTTTCTGTTGGGGTACTACAAGAAGAAACAAACCATAGACATAAAACGTAGAACTACTTTATTTTGTCAAGTTTCAAGGAGCTGGCACAAACCGTGTTTGATTCAGAGTTCCAAAAACATCTATCTATATGGGAGAAAACAGAGTGAAACGTAAAATCTCAAACTATTACTGGTAACGAATGCTTCATCCTAGAAGAGTGAATATTGGCAGCTTAGTGGACTTAGTGAACTGATAATTACCACAAGAATCATCAGGATCGGATGAAAAAATATTTGCCGACTATTCAGAAAACCAGTAGTTTTTTGGAAGCTTGGCAAACCTTTCAAATGAAAGTGTCTTACGTAGTCTCGGCTTGTGGCTACATCAAGAGGAAAGAAACCATAGAGACAGAACTTAGAACTACTTTATTTTCTGAAGTTTCAAAAAGCTAGCACAAACCGTGTTTGATTTAGAGTTCCAAACACATCTATCTATATAGGAGAAAACAGAGTGAAACCTAAAAATTCAAAGTGTCACTGGAAACGAACGCTTCAAGCAAGAAGAATGAAAATTGGGAAGCTAAGTTTACTTATTGAATTGATCACTACCACAGAGAATCATGAAGATTGGGTGAAAAAAAATTTGCCGAGATTTCAGAACCAGTACTTTTTTGGAAGCTTGGCACACCTTTGAAATGAAAGTGTCTTTCGGCAGTCTCTGTTGGGGTACTTCAAGAGGAAACAAACCATAGACATAGAACTTATAACTACTTTATTTTGTCAAGATTCAAGGAGATGGCACAAACCGTGTTTGATTCAGAGTTCCAAAAACATCTATCTATATGGGAGAAAACAGAGTGAAACATAAAAACTCAAACTGTTACTGGTAACGAACGCTTCATCCTAGAAGAGTGAATATTGGGCAGCTAAGTGGACTTAGTGAACTGATCATTACCACAAGAATCATCAGGATCGGATGAAAAAATATTTGCCGACTAATCAGAAAAACAGTAGTTTTTTGGAAGCTTAGCACAGCTTTCCAATGAAAGTGTCTTACGCAGTCTCTGCTTGTGGCTACTTGAAGAGGAAACAAACCATAGAGACAGAACTTAGAACTACTTTATTTTGTGAAGTTTCAAAAAGCTAGCACAAACCGTGATTGATTTAGAGTTCCAACCACATCTATCTATATAGGAGGAAATAGAGTGAAACCTAAAAATTCGAAGTTTTACTGGAAACGAACGCTTCATGCAAGAAGAGTGAAAATTGGGCAGCTAAGTGGACTTAGTGAACTGATCATTACCACAGAGAATCATCTAGATTGGGTGAAAAAATATTTGTCGAGATTTCAGAAATCCAGCCGTTTTTTTGGAAGCTTGGCACACCTTTGAAATGAAAGTGTCTTTCGGCAGTCTCTGTTGGGGTACTACAAGAGGAAACAAACCATAGACATAGAACTTAGAACTACTTTATTTTGTCAAGTTTCAAGGAGCTAGCACAAACCGTGTTTGATTCAGAGTTACAAACACATCTATCTATATGGGAGAAAACAGAGTGAAACGTAAGAACTCAAACTGTTACAGGTAACGAACGCTTCATCTTAGAAGAGTGAATATTGGGCAGCTAAGTGGACTTAGTGAACTGATCATTACCACAAGAATCATCAGGATCTGATGAAAAAATATTTGCCGACTATTCAGAAAACCAGTAGTTTTTTGGAAGCTTGGCACACCTTTCAAATGAAAGTGTCTTACGTAGTCTCGGCTTGTGGCTACTTCAAGAGGAAAGAAACCATAGAGACAGAACTTAGAACTACTTTATTTTCTGAACTTTCAAAAAGCTAGCACAAACCGTGTTTGATTTAGAGTTCCAAACACATCTATCTATATAGGAGAAAACAGAGTGAAACCTAAAAATTCGAAGTGTTACTGGAAACGAACGCTTCAAGCAAGAAGAATGAAAATTGGGCAGCTAAGTGGACTTATTGAATTGATCACTACCACAGAGAATCATGAAGATTTGGTGAAAAAAAATTGGCCGAGATTTCAGAACCAGTACTTTTTTGGAAGCCTGGCACACCTTTGAAATGAAAGTGTCTTTCGGCAGTCTCCGTTGGGGTACTTCAAGAGGAAACAAACCACAAAGAGAGAACTTAGAACTACTTTATTTTGTCAAGTTTCAAGGAGCTAGCACAAACCGTGTTGGATTGAGACTTCCAACAACATCTATCTATATAAAAGCAAATAGAGTGAAACCTAAAAATTCAAAGTGTTACTCGAAACGAACGCTTCAAGCAAGAAGAGTGAAAATTGGGCAGCTAAGTGGACTTAGTGAACTGATCATTACCACAGAGAATCATCTAGATTGGGTGAAAAAATTCTTGCCGAGATTTCAGAAATCCAGTAGTTTTTTGGAAGCTTGGCACACCTTTCCAATAAAGTGTCTTACACAGTCTCTGCTTGTGGCTACTTCAAGAGGAAACAAATCATAGAGACAGAAATTAGAACTACTTTATTTTGTGAAGTTTCAAAAAGCTAGCACAAACCGTGTATGATTTAGACTTCCAAACACATCTATCTATATAGGAGGAAATAGAGTGAAACCTAAAAATTCGAAGTGTTACCGGAAACGAACGCTTCAAGCAAGAGGAGTGAAAATTGGGCAGCTAAGTGGACTTAGTGAACTGATCATTACCACAGAGAATCATCTAGATTTTGTGAAAAATTATTTGTCTAGATTTCAGAAATCCAGCAGTTTTTTGGAAGCTTGGCACACCTTTGAAATGAAAGTGTCTTTCGGCAATCTCTGTTGGGGTACTACAAGAGGAAACAAACCATAGACATAGAACTTATAACTACTTTATTTTGTCAAGTTTCAAGGAGCTAGAACAAACCGTGTTTGATTTAGACTTCCAAACACATCTATCTATATAGGAGGAAATAGAGTGAAACCTAAAAATTCGAAGTGTTACCAAAAAGGAACGCTTCAAGCAAGAAGAGTGAAAATTGGGCAGCTAAGTGGACTTAGTGAACTGATCATTACCACAGAGACATCTAGATTGGGTAAAAAAATACTTGCCTAGATTTCAGAAATCCAGTAGTTTTTTGGAAGCTTGGCACACCTTTGAATTGAAAGTGTCTTTCGGCAGTCTCTGTTGGGGTACTACAAGAGGAAACAAACCATAGACATAGAACTTAGAACTACTTTATTTTGTCAAGTTTCAAGGAGCTTGCACAAACCGTGTTTGATTCAGAGTTCCAAACACATCTATCTATATGGGAGAAAACAGAGTGAAACGTAAAAACTCAAACTGTTACTGGTAACGAACGCTTCATCCTAGAGAGTGAATATTGGGCAGCTAAGTGGACTTAGTGAACTGATCGTTACCACAAGAATCACCAGGATCGGATGAAAAAATATTTGCCGACTATTCAGAAAACCAGTAGTTTTTTGGAAGCTTGGCACACCTTTCCAATGAAAGTGTCTTACGCAGTCTCTGCTTGTGGCTACTTCAAGAGGAAACAAACCATAGAGACAGAACTTAGAACTACTTTGTTTTGTGAAGTTTCAAAAAGCTAGCACAAACCGTGTTTGACTTAGTGCTCCAAACACATCTACCTATATAGGAGAAAACAGAGTGAAACCTAAAAATTCAAAGTGTCACTGGAAACCAACGCTTCAAGCAAGAAGAATGAAAATTGGGCAGCTAAGTGGACTCATTGAATTGATCATTACCACAGAGAATCATGAAGATTGGGTGAAAAAAAATTTGCCGAGATTTCAGAAAACCAGTACTTTTTTGGAAGCTTGGTAAACCTTTTAAATCAAAGTGTCTTTCAGCAGTCTCTGCTTGGGGTAATTCAAGAGGAAACAAACCACAAAGACAGAACTTAGAACTACTTTATTTTGTCAAGTTTCAAGGAGCTAGCACAAACCGTGTTTGATTTAGACTTCCAAACACATCTATCTATATAGGAGGAAATAGAGGGAAACCTAAAAATTCGAAGTGTTACTGGAAACGAACGCTTCAAGCAAGAAGAGTGAAAATTGGGCAGCTAAGTGGACTTAGTGAACTCATCATTACCACAAAGAATCATCTAGATTTGGTAAAAAATTATTTGCCGAGATTTCAGAAATCCAGTAGTTTTTTGGAAGCTTGGCACACCTTTGAAATGAGAGTGTCTTTCGGCAGTCTCTGTTGGGGTACTACAAGAGGAAACAAACCATAGTCATAGAACTTAGAACTACTTTATTTTGTCAAGTTTCAAGGAGCTAGCACAAACCATGTTTGATTCAGAGTTCCAAACACATCTATCTATATGGGAGAAAACAGAGTGAAACGTAAAAACTCCAACTGTTACTGGTAACAACGCTTCATCCTAGAAGAGTGAATATTGGGCAGCTAAGTGGACTTAGTGAACTGATCGTTACCATAAGAATCATCAGGATCGGATGAAAAAATATTTGCCGACTATTCAGAAAAACAATAGTTTTTTGGAAGCTTAGCACAGCTTTCCAATGAAAGTGTCTTACGCAGTCTCTGCTTGTGGTAACTTCAAGAGGAAACAAACCATAGAGAAAGAACTTGGAACTACTTTATTTTGTGAAGTTTCAAAAAGCTAGCACAAACCGTGTTTGATTTAGAGTTCCAAACACATCTATCTATATAGGAGAAAACAGAGTGAAACCTAAAATTTCAAAGTGTCACTAGAAACGAACGCTTCAAGCAAGAAGAATGAAAATTGGGCACCTAAGTGGACTCATTGAATTGATCTTTACCACAGAGAATCATGAAGATTGTGTGAAAAAATTTGCCGAGATTTCAGAAAACCAGTACTTTTTTGGAAGCTTGGCACACCTTTGAAATGAAAGTGTCTTTCAGCAGTCTCTGCTTGGGGTAATTCAAGAGGAAACAAACCACAAAGACAGAACTTACAACTACTTTATTTTGTCAAGTTTCAAGGAGCTAGCACAAACCGTGTTTGATTTAGACTTCCAAACACATCTAACTATATAGGAGGAAATAGAGTGAAACCTAAAAATTCGAAGTGTTACCGGAAACGAACGCTTCAAGCAAGAAGAGTGAAAATTGGGCAGCTAAGCGGACTTAGTGAACTGATCATTACCACAGGGAATCATCTAGATTGGGTAAAAAAATACTGGCCGCGATTTCAGAAATCCAGTAGTTTTTTGGAAGCTTGGCACACCTTTGAAATGAGAGTGTCTTTCGGCAGTCTCTGTTGGTGTACTACAAGAGAAACAAACCATAGACATAGAACTTAGAACTACTTTATTTTGTCAAGTTTCAAGGAGCTAGCACAAACCGTGTTTGATTCAGAGTTCCAAACACATCTATCTATATGGGAGAAAACAGAGTGAAACGTAAAAACTCAAACTGTTACTGGTAACGAACGCTTCATCCTAGAGAGTGAATATTGGGCAGCTAAGTGGACTTAGTGAACTGATCGTTACCACAAGAATCATCAGGTTCGGATGAAAAAATATTTGTCGACTATTCAGAAAACCAGTTGTGTTTTGGAAGCTTGGCACACCTTTCCAATAAAGTGTCTTACGCAGTCTCTGCTTGTGGCTACTTCAAGAGGAAACAAATCATAGAAACAGAACTTAGAACTACTTTATTTTGTGAAGTTTCAAAGAGCTAGCACAAACCGTGTATGATTTAGACTTCCAAACACATCTATCTATATAGGAGGAAATAGAGTGAAACCTAAAATTTCGAAGTGTTACCGGAAACGAACGCTTCAAGCAAGAGGAGTGAAAATTGGGCAGCTAAGTGGACTTAGTGAACTGATCATTACCACAGAGAATCATCTAGATTGGGTAAAAAAATACTTGCCGAGATTTCAGAAATTCAGTAGTTTTTTTGGAAGCTTGGCACACCTTTGAAATGAAAGTGTCTTTCGGCAGTCTCTGCTGGGGTACTACAAGAGGAAACAAACCATAGACATAGAACTTAGAACTACTTTATTTTGTCAAGTTTCAAGGAGCTAGCACAAACCGTGTTTGATTCAGAGTTCCAAACACATCTATCTATATGGGAGAAAACAGAGTGAAACGTAAAAACTCAAACAGTTACTGGTAACGAACGATTCATCCTAGAGAGTGAATATTGGGCAGCTAAGTGGACTTAGTGAACTGATCGTTACCACAAGAATCACCAGGATCGGATGAAAAAATATTTGCCGACTATTCAGAAAACCAGTAGTTTTTTGGAAGCTTGGCACACCTTTCCAATGAACGTGTCTTACGCAGTCTCTGCTTGTGGCTACTAAAAGAGGAAACAATCCATAGAGACAGAACTTAGAACTACTTTATTTTGTGAAGTTTCAAAAAGCTAGCACAAACCGTGTTTGATTTAGAGTTCCAAACACATCTATCTATATAGGAGAAAACAGAGTGAAAACCTAAAAATTCAAAGTGTCACTGGAAACCAACGCTTCAAGCAAGAAGAATGAAAATTGGGCAGCTAAGTGGACTCATTGAATTGATCATTACCACAGAGAATCATGAAGATTGGGTGAAAAAAAATTTGCCGAGATTTCAGAAAACCAGTACTTTTTTGGAAGCTTGGCAAACCTTTGAAATGAAAGTGTATTTCGGCAGTCTCTGCTTGGGGTAATTCAAGAGGAAACAAACCACAAAGACAGAACTTAGAACTACTTTATTTTGTCAAGTTTCAAGGAGCTAGCACAAACCGTGTTTGATTTAGACTTCCAAACACATCTATCTATATAGGAGGAAATAGAGTGAAACCTAAAAATTCGAAGTATTACTGGAAATGAATGCTTCAAGCAAGAAGAGTGAAAATTGGGCAGCTAAGTGGACTTAGTGAACTGATCATTACCACAAAGAATCATCTAGATTTGGTGAAAAATTATTTGCCGAGATTTCAGAAATCCAGTAGTTTTTTGGAATCTAGGCACACCTTTGAAATGAGAGTGTCTTTCGGCAGTCTCTGTTGGGGTACTACAAGAGGAAACAAACCATAGACATAGAACTTAGAACTACTTTATTTTGTCAAGTTTCAAGGAGCTAGCACAAACCGTGTTTGATTTAGACTTCCAAACACATCTATCTATATAGGAGGAAATAGAGTGAAACCTAAAAATTCGAAGTGTTACCGGAAACGAACGCTTCAAGCAAGAAGAGTGAAAATTGGGCAACTAAGCGGACTTAGTGAACTGATCATTACCACAGGGAATCATCTAGATTGGGTAAAAAAATACTTGCCGAGATTTCAGAAATCCAGTAGTTTTTTGGAAGCTTGGCACACCTTTGAAATGAGAGTGTCTTTCGGCAGTCTCTGTTGGTGTACTACAAGAGGAAACAAACCATAGACATAGAACTTAGAACTACTTTATTTTGTCAAGTTTCAAGGAGCTAGCACAAACCGTGTTTGATTCAGAGTTCCAAACACATCTATCTATATGGGAGAAAACAGAGTGAAAGGTAAAAACTCAAACTGTTACTGGTAACGAACGCTTCATCCTAGAAGAGTGAATATTGGGCAGCTAAGTGGACTTAGTGAACTGATCATTACCACAAGAATCATCAGGATCGGATGAAAAAATATTTGCCGACTATTCAGAAAACCAGTAGTTTTTTGGAAGCTTGGCACACCTTTCAAATGAAAGTGTCTTACGTAGTCTCGGCTTGTGGCTACATCAAGAGGAAAGAAACCATAGAGACAGAACTTAGAACTACTTTATTTTCTGAAGTTTCAAAAAGCTAGCACAAACCGTGTTTGATTTAGAGTTCCAAACACATCTATCTATATAGGAGAAAACAGAGTGAAACCTAAAAATTCAAAGTGTCACTGGAAACGAACGCTTCAAGCAAGAAGAGTGAAAATTGGGAAGCTAAGTTTACTTATTGAATTTATCACTACCACAGAGAATCATGAAGATTGGGTGAAATAAAATTTCCCGAGATTTCAGAACCAGTACTTTTTTGGAAGCTTGGCACACCTTTGAAATGAAAGAGTCTTTCGGCAGTCTCTGTTGGGGTACTTCAAGAGGAAACAAACCATAGACATAGAACTTATAACAACTTTATTTTGTCAAGATTCAAGGAGATGGCACAAACCGTGTTTGATTCAGAGTTCAAAAAACATCTATCTATATGGGAGAAAACAGAGTGAAACATAAAAACTCAAACTGTTACTGGTAACGAACGCTTCATCCTAGAAGAGTGAATATTGGGCAGCTATGTGGACTTAGTGAACTGATAATTACCAAAAGAATCATCAGGATCGGATGAAAAAATATATGCCGACTATTCATAAAAACAGTAGTTTTTTGGAAGCTTAGCACAGCTTTCCAATGAAAGTGTCTTACGCAGTCTCTGCTTGTGGCTACTTGAAGAGGAAACAAACCATAGAGACAGAACTTAGAACTACTTTATTTTGTGAAGTTTCAAAAAGCTAGCACAAACCGTGATTGATTTAGAGTTCCAAACACATCTATCTATATAGGAGAAAAGAGAGTGAAACCTAAAAATTCAAAGTGTCACTGGAAACGAACGCTTCAAGCAAGAAGAATGAAAATTGGGCAGCTAGGTGAACTTATTGAATTCATCATTACCACAGAGAATCATGAAGATCGGGTGAAAAAAAATTTGCCGAGATTTCAGAAATACAGTAGTTTTTTGGAAGCCTGGCACATCTTTGAAATGAAAGTGTCTTTCAGCAGTCTCTGTTGGGGTACTTCAAGAGGAAACAAACCATAGACATAGAACTTAGAACTACTTTATTTTGTCAAGTTTCAAGGAGCTAGCACAAACCGTGTTTGATTCAGAGTTCCAAACACATCTATCTATATGGGAGAAAACAGAGTGAAATGTAAAAACTCAAACTGTTACTGGTAACGAACGCTTCATCCTAGAAGAGTGAATATTGGGCAGCTAAGTGGACTTAGTGAACTGATCATTACCACAAGAATCATCAGGATCAGATGAAAAAATATTTGCCGACTATTCAGAAAACCAGTATTTTTTTATAAGCGTGGCACACCTTTCAAATGAAAGTGTCTTACGCAGTCTCGGCTTGTGGCTACTTCAAGAGGAAAGAAACCATAGAGACAGAACTTAGAACTACTTTATTTTCTGAAGTTTCAAAAAGCTAGCACAAACCGTGTTTCATTTAGAGTTCCAAACACATCTATCTATATAGGAGAAAACAGAGTGAAACCTAAAAATTCAAAGTGTCACTGGAAACCAACGCTTCAAGCAAGAAGAATGAAAATTGGGCAGCTAAGTGGACTTATTGAATTGATCACTACCACAGAGAATCATGAAGATTGGGTGAAAAAAAATTTGCCGAGATTTCAGAAAACCAGTACTTTTTTGGAAACTTGGCACACCTTGGAAATGAAAGTGTCTTTCGGCAGTCTCTGTTGGGGTACTTCAAGAGGAAACAAACCACAAAGAGAGAACTTAGAACTACTTTATTTTGTCAAGTTTCAAGGACGTAGCACAAAACCGTGTTTGATTTAGACTTCCAACCACATCTATCTATATAGGAGGAAATAGAGTGAAACCTAAAAATTCGAAGTGTTACTGGAAACGAACGCTTCAAGCAAGAAGAGTGAAAATTGGGCAGCTAAGTGGACTTAGGGAACTGATCATTACCACAGAGAATCATCTAGATTGGGTGAAAAAATATTTGTCGAGATTTCAGAAATCCAGAAGTTTTTTGGAAGCTTGGCACACCTTTGAAATGAAAGTGTCTTTCGGCAGTTTCTGTTGGGGTACTACAAGAAGAAACAAACCATAGACATAAAACGTAGAACTACTTTATTTTGTCAAGTTTCAAGGAGCTGGCACAAACCGTGTTTGATTCAGAGTTCCAAAAACATCTATCTATATGGGAGAAAACAGAGTGAAACATAAAAACTCAAACTGTTACTGGTAACGAACGCTTCATCCTAGAAGAGTGAATATTGGGCAGCTATGTGGACTTAGTGAACTGATAATTACCAAAAGAATCATCAGGATCGGATGAAAAAATATATGCCGACTATTCATAAAAACAGTAGTTTTTTGGAAGCTTAGCACAGCTTTCCAATGAAAGTGTCTTACGCAGTCTCTGCTTGTGGCTACTTGAAGAGGAAACAAACCATAGAGACAGAACTTAGAACTACTTTATTTTGTGAAGTTTCAAAAAGCTAGCACAAACCGTGATTGATTTAGAGTTCCAAACACATCTATCTATATAGGAGAAAAGAGAGTGAAACCTAAAAATTCAAAGTGTCACTGGAAACGAACGCTTCAAGCAAGAAGAATGAAAATTGGGCAGCTAGGTGAACTTATTGAATTCATCATTACCACAGAGAATCATGAAGATCGGGTGAAAAAAAATTTGCCGAGATTTCAGAAATACAGTAGTTTTTTGGAAGCCTGGCACATCTTTGAAATGAAAGTGTCTTTCAGCAGTCTCTGTTGGGGTACTTCAAGAGGAAACAAACCATAGACATAGAACTTAGAACTACTTTATTTTGTCAAGTTTCAAGGAGCTAGCACAAACCGTGTTTGATTCAGAGTTCCAAACACATCTATCTATATGGGAGAAAACAGAGTGAAATGTAAAAACTCAAACTGTTACTGGTAACGAACGCTTCATCCTAGAAGAGTGAATATTGGGCAGCTAAGTGGACTTAGTGAACTGATCATTACCACAAGAATCATCAGGATCAGATGAAAAAATATTTGCCGACTATTCAGAAAACCAGTATTTTTTTATAAGCGTGGCACACCTTTCAAATGAAAGTGTCTTACGCAGTCTCGGCTTGTGGCTACTTCAAGAGGAAAGAAACCATAGAGACAGAACTTAGAACTACTTTATTTTCTGAAGTTTCAAAAAGCTAGCACAAACCGTGTTTCATTTAGAGTTCCAAACACATCTATCTATATAGGAGAAAACAGAGTGAAACCTAAAAATTCAAAGTGTCACTGGAAACCAACGCTTCAAGCAAGAAGAATGAAAATTGGGCAGCTAAGTGGACTTATTGAATTGATCACTACCACAGAGAATCATGAAGATTGGGTGAAAAAAAATTTGCCGAGATTTCAGAAAACCAGTACTTTTTTGGAAACTTGGCACACCTTGGAAATGAAAGTGTCTTTCGGCAGTCTCTGTTGGGGTACTTCAAGAGGAAACAAACCACAAAGAGAGAACTTAGAACTACTTTATTTTGTCAAGTTTCAAGGACGTAGCACAAACCGTGTTTGATTTAGACTTCCAACCACATCTATCTATATAGGAGGAAATAGAGTGAAACCTAAAAATTCGAAGTGTTACTGGAAACGAACGCTTCAAGCAAGAAGAGTGAAAATTGGGCAGCTAAGTGGACTTAGGGAACTGATCATTACCACAGAGAATCATCTAGATTGGGTGAAAAAATATTTGTCGAGATTTCAGAAATCCAGAAGTTTTTTGGAAGCTTGGCACACCTTTGAAATGAAAGTGTCTTTCGGCAGTTTCTGTTGGGGTACTACAAGAAGAAACAAACCATAGACATAAAACGTAGAACTACTTTATTTTGTCAAGTTTCAAGGAGCTGGCACAAACCGTGTTTGATTCAGAGTTCCAAAAACATCTATCTATATGGGAGAAAACAGAGTGAAACGTAAAATCTCAAACTGTTACTGGTAACGAATGCTTCATCCTAGAAGAGTGAATATTGGGCAGCTTAGTGGACTAAGTGAACTGATCATTACCACAAGAATCATCAGGATCGGATGAAAAAATATTTGCCGACTATTCAGAAAACCAGTAGTTTTTTGGAAGCTTGGCAAACCTTTCAAATGAAAGTGTCTTACGTAGTCTCGGCTTGTGGCTACATCAAGAGGAAAGAAACCATAGAGACAGAACTTAGAACTACTTTATTTTCTGAAGTTTCAAAAAGCTAGCACAAACCGTGTTTGATTTAGAGTTCCAAACACATCTATCTATATAGGAGAAAACAGAGTGAAACCTAAAAATTCAAAGTGTCACTGGAAACGAACGCTTCAAGCAAGAAGAATGAAAATTGGGAAGCTAAGTTTACTTATTGAATTGATCACTACCACAGAGAATCATGAAGATTGGTTGAAAAAAAATTTGCCGAGATTTCAGAACCAGTACTTTTTTGGAAGCTTGGCACACCTTTGAAATGAAAGTGTCTTTCGGCAGTCTCTGTTGGGGTACTTCAAGAGGAAACAAACCATAGACATAGAACTTATAACTACTTTATTTTGTCAAGATTCAAGGAGATGGCACAAACCGTGTTTGATTCAGAGTTCCAAAAACATCTATCTATATGGGAGAAAACAGAGTGAAACATAAAAACTCAAACTGTTACTGGTAACGAACGCTTCATCCTAGAAGAGTGAATATTGGGCAGCTAAGTGGACTTAGTGAACTGATCATTACCACAAGAATCATCAGGATCGGATGAAAAAATATTTGCCGACTAATCAGAAAAACAGTAGTTTTTTGGAAGCTTAGCACAGCTTTCCAATGAAAGTGTCTTACGCAGTCTCTGCTTGTGGCTACTTGAAGAGGAAACAAACCATAGAGACAGAACATAGAACTACTTTATTTTGTGAAGTTTCAAAAAGCTAGCACAAACCGTGATTGATTTAGAGTTCCAAACACATCTATCTATATAGGAGAAAAGAGAGTGAAACCTAAAAATTCAAAGTGTCACTGGAAACGAACGCTTCAAGCAAGAAGAATGAAAATTGGGCAGCTAGGTGAACTTATTGAATTGATCATTACCACAGAGAATCATGAAGATCGGGTGAAAAAAAATTTGCCGAGATTTCAGAAATACAGTAGTTTTTTGGAAGCCTGGCACATCTTTGAAATGAAAGTGTCTTTCAGCAGTCTCTGTTGGGGTACTTCAAGAGGAAACAAACCATAGACATAGAACTTAGAACTACTTTATGTTGTCAAGTTTCAAGGAGCTAGCACAAACCGTGTTTGATTCAGAGTTCCAAACACATCTATCTATATGGGAGAAAACAGAGTGAAACGTAAAAACTCAAACTGTTACTGGTAACGAACGCTTCATCCTAGAAGAGTGAATATTGGGCAGCTAAGTGGACTTAGTGAACTGATCATTACCACAAGAATCATCAGGATCAGATGAAAAAATATTTGCCGACTATTCAGAAAACCAGTATTTTTTTATAAGCTTGGCACACCTTTCAAATGAAAGTGTCTTACGCAGTCTCGGCTTGTGGCTACTTCAAGAGGAAAGAAACCATAGAGACAGAACTTAGAACTACTTCATTTTCTGAAGTTTCAAAAAGCTAGCACAAACCGTGTTTCATTTAGAGTTCCAAACACATCTATCTATATAGGAGAAAACAGAGTGAAACCTAAAAATTCAAAGTGTCACTGGATACGAACGCTTCAAGCAAGAAGAATGAGAATTGGGCAGCTAAGTGGACTTATTGAATTGATCACTACCACAGAGAATCATGAAGATTGGGTGAAAAAAAATTTGCCGAGATTTTAGAAAACCAGTACTTTTTTGGAAGCTTGGCACACCTTGGAAATGAAAGTGTCTTTCGGCAGTCTCTGTTGGGGTACTTCAAGAGGAAACAAACCACAAAGAGAGAACTTAGAACTACTTTATTTTGTCAAGTTTCAAGGAGCTAGCACAAACCGTGTTTCATTTAGACTTCCAACCACATCTATCTATATAGGAGCAAATAGAGTGAAACCTAAAAATTCGAAGTTTTACTGGAAACGAACGCTTCATGCAAGAAGAGTGAAAATTGGGCAGCTAAGTGGACTTAGTGAACTGATCATTACCACAGAGAATCATCTAGATTGGGTGAAAAAATATTTGTCGAGATTTCAGAAATCCAGCAGTTTTTTGGAAGCTTGGCACACCTTTGAAATGAAAGTGTCTTTCGGCAGTCTCTGTTGGGGTACTACAAGAGGAAACAAACCATAGACATAGAACTTAGAACTACTTTATTTTGTCAAGTTTCAAGGAGCTAGCACAAACCGTGTTTGATTCAGAGTTACAAACACATCTATCTATATGGGAGAAAACAGAGTGAAACGTAAGAACTCAAACTGTTACAGGTAACGAACGCTTCATCTTAGAAGAGTGAATATTGGGCAGCTAAGTGGACTTAGTGAACTGATCATTACCACAAGAATCATCAGGATCGGATGAAAAAATATTTGCCGACTATTCAGAAAACCAGTAGTTTTTTGGAAGCTTGGCACACCTTTCAAATGAAAGTGTCTTACGTAGTCTCGGCTTGTGGCTACTTCAAGAGGAAAGAAACCATAGAGACAGAACTTAGAACTACTTTATTTTCTGAAGTTTCAAAAAGCTAGCACAAACCGTGTTTGATTTAGAGTTCCAAACACATCTATCTATATAGGAGAAAACAGAGTGAAACCTAAAAATTCAAAGTGTCACTGGAAATGAACGCTTCAAGCATGAAGAATGAAAATTGGGCAGCTAAGTGGACTTATTGAATTGATCACTACCACAGAGAATCATGAAGATTTGGTGAAAAAAAATTGGCCGAGATTTCAGAACCAGTACTTTTTTGGAAGCCTGGCACACCTTTGAAATGAAAGTGTCTTTCGGCAGTCTCTGTTGGGGTACTTCAAGAGGAAACAAACCTCAAAGAGAGAACTTAGAACTACTTTATTTTGTCAAGTTTCAAGGAGCTAGCACAAACCAGTTGGATTGAGACTTCCAACAACATCTATCTATATAAAAGCAAATAGAGTGAAACCTAAAAATTCACAGTGTTACTCGAAACGAACGCTTCAAGCAAGAAGAGTGATAATTGGGAAGCTACATGGACTTAGTGAACTGATCATTACCACAGAGAATTATCTAGATTGGGTGAAAAAATATTTGCCGAGATTCCAGAATTCCAGTAGTTTTTTGGAAGCTTGGCACACCTTGAAATGAAAGTGTCTTTCGTCAGCTCTGTTGGGGTACTTCAAGAGGAAACAAACCATAGAGATAGAACTTAGAACTACTTTATTTTGTCAAGTTTCAAGGAGCTAGCACAAACCGTGTTTGATTCAGAGTTCCAAACACATCTATCTATGTGGGAGAAAACAGAGTGAAACGTAAAAACTCAAACTGTTACTGGTAACGAATGCTTCATCCTAGAAAGAGTGAATATTGGGCAGCTAAGTGGACTTAGTGAACTGATCATTACGACAAGGATCATCAAGATCGGATGAAAAAATATTTGCCTAGTATTTAGAAAACCAGTTGTTTTTGGTAAGCTTGGCACACCTTTCCAAAGAAAGTGTCTTATGCAGTCTCTGTTGTGGCTACTTCAAGAGGAAACAAACCATAGAGTCAGAACTTAGAACTACTTTATTTTGTGAAGTTTCAAACAGCTAGCACAAACCGTGTTTGATTTAGAGATCCAAACACATCTATGTATATAGGAGAAAACAGAGTGAAACCTAAAAATTCAAAGTGTCACTGGAAACGAACGCTTCAAGCAAGAAGAATGAAAATTGGGCAGCTAAGTGGACTTATTGAATTGATCATTACCACAGAGAATCGTGAAGATTGGGTGAAAAAAAATTTGCCGAGATTTCAGAAAACCAGTACTTTTTTGGAAGCTTACACACCTTTGAAATGATAGTGTCTTTCGGCAGTCTCTGCTTGGGGTAATTCAAGAGGAAACAAACCACAAAGACAGAACTTAGAACTACTTTATTTTGTCAAGTTTCAAGGAACTAGCACAATCCGTGTTTGATTTAGACTTCCAACCACATCTATCTATATAGGAGGAAATAGAGTGAAACCTAAAAATTCGAAGTGTTACTGGAAACGAACGCTTCAAGCAAGAAGAGTGAAAATTGGGCAGCTAAGTGGACTTGGTGAACTGATCATTACCACAAAGAATCATCTAGATTGGGTGAAAAAATATTTGCCGTGATTTCAGAAAACCAGTACTTTTTTGGAGGCTTGGCACACCTTTGAAATGAAAGTGTCTTTTGGCAGTCTCTGCTTGGGCTAATTCAAGAGAAACAAACCACAAAGTCAGAACTAAGAACTACATAATTTTGTCAAGTTTCATGGAGCCAGCACAAACCGTGTTTGATTCAGAGTTCCAAACACATCTATCTATATGGGAGCAAACAGAGTGAAACGTAAAAACTCAAACTGTTACTGGTAACGAACGCTACATCCTAGAAGAGTGAATATTGGGCAGCTAAGTGGACTTAGTGAACTGATCATTACCACAAGAATCATCAGGATCGGATGAAAAATATTTGCCGACTATTCAGAAAACCAGTAGTTTTTTGGAAGCTTGGCACATCTTTGAAATGAAAGTGTCTTTCGGCAGTCTCTGTTGGGATACTTTAGAGGAAACAAACCATAGAGATAGAGCTTAGAACTACTTTATTTTGTCAAGTTTCAAGGAGCTAGCACAAACCGTGTTTGATTCAGAGTTCCAAACACATCTATCTATATGGGAGCAAACAGAGTGAAAGTTAAAAACTCAAACTGTTACTGGTAACGAACGCTTCATCCTAGAAGAGTGAGTATTGGGCAGCTAAGTGGACTTAGTGAACTGATCATTACCACAAGAATCATCAGGATCGGATGAAAAAATATTTGCCGACTATTCAGAAAACCAGTAGTTTTTTGGAAGCTTGGCACACCTTTCCAATGAAAGTGTCTTAAGCAGTCTCTGCTTGTGGCTACTTCAAGAGGAAACAAACCATAGAGTCAGAACTTAGAACTACTTTATTTTGTGAAGTTTCAAACAGCTAGCACAAACCGTGTTTGATTTAGAGTTCCAAACACATCTATGTATATAGGAGAAAACAGAGTGAAACCTAAAAATTCAAAGTGTCACTGGAAACGAACGCTTCAAGCAAGAAGAATGAAAATTGGGCAGCTAAGTGGACTTATTGAATTGATCATTACCACAGACAATCATGAACATTGGGTGACAGAAAATTTGCCGAGATTTCTGAAAACCAGTTCCTTTTTGGAAGCTTGGCACACCTTTGAAATGAAAGTGTCTTTCGGCAGTCTCTGCTTGGGGTAATTCAAGAGGAAACAATCCACAAAGTCAGAACTTAAAACTACTTTATTTTGTCGAGTTTCAAGGAGCTAGCACAAACCGTGTTTGATTTTGACTTCCAACCACACCTATCTATATAGGAGGAAATAGAGTGAAACCTAAAAATTCGAAGTGTTACTGGAAACGAACGCTTCAAGCAAGAAGAGTGAAAATTGGGCAGCTAAGTGGACATAGTGAAGTGATCATTACCACAGAGAATCATCTAGATTGGGTGAAAAAATATTTGCCGAGATTTCAGAAATCCAGCAGTTTTTTGGAAGCTTGGCTCACGTTTGAAATGAAAGTGTCTTTCGGCAGTCTCTGTTGGGGTACTACAAGAGGAAACAAACCATAGACATAGAACTTAGAACTACTTTATTTTGTCAAGTTTCAAGGAGCTGGCACAAACCGTGTTTGATTCAGAGTTCCAAAAACATCTATCTATATGGGAGAAAACAGAGTGAAACGTAAACTCTCAAACTGTTACTGGTAACAAACGCTTCATCCTAGAAAAGTGAATATTGGGCAGCTTAGTGGACTTAGTGAACTGATCATTACCACAAGAATCATCAGTATCGGATGAAAAAATATTTGCCGACTATTCAGAAAACCAGTAGTTTTTTGGAAGCTTGGCACACCTTTCAAATGAAAGTGTCTTACGTAGTCTCGGCTTGTGGCTACATCAAGAGGAAAGAAACCGTAGAGACAGAACTTAGAACTACTTTATTTTCTGAAGTTTCAAAAAGCTAGCACAAACCGTGTTTGATTTAGACTTCCAACCACATCTATCTATATAGGAGAAAACAGAGTGAAACCTAAAAATTCAAAGTGTCACTGGAAACGAACGCTTCAAGCAAGAAGAATGAAAATAGGGCAGCTAAGTGGACTTATTGAATTGATCACTACCACAGAGAATCATGAAGATTGGGTGAAAAAAAATTTGCCGAGATTTCAGAACCAGTACTTTTTTGGAAGCTTGGCACACCTTTGAAATGAAAGTGTCTTTCGGCAGTCTCTGTTGGGGTACTTCAAGAGGAAACAAACCATAGACATAGAACTTATAACTACTTTATTTTGTCAAGATTCAAGGAGCTGGCACAAACCGTGTTTGATTCAGAGTTCCAAAAACATCTATCTATATGGGAGAAAACAGAGTGAAACATAAAAACTCAAACTGTTACTGGTAACGAACGCTTCATCCTATAAGAGTGAATATTGGGCAGCTAAGTGGACTTAGTGAACTGATCATTACCAAAAGAATCATCAGGATCGGATGAAAAAATATTTGCCGACTATTCAGAAAAACAGTAGTTTTTTGGAAGCTTAGCACAGCTTTCCAATGAAAGTGTCTTACGCAGTCTCTGCTTTTGGCTACTTGAAGAGGAAACAAACCATAGAGACAGAACTTAGAACTACTTTATTTTCTGAAGTTTCAAAAAGCTAGCACAAACCGTGATTGATTTAGAGTTCCAAACACATCTATCTATATAGGAGAAAAGAGAGTGAAACCTAAAAATTCAAAGTGTCACTGGAAACGAACGCTTCAAGCAAGAAGAATGAAAATTGGGCAGCTAGGTGAACTTATTGAATTGATCATTACCACAGAGAATCATGAAGATCGGGTGAAAAAAAATTTGCCGAGATTTCAGAAATACAGTAGTTTTTTGGAAGCCTGGCACACCTTTGAAATCAAAGTGTCTTTCAGCAGTCTCTGTTGGGGTACTTCAAGAGGAAACAAACCATAGACATAGAACTTAGAACTACTTTATTTTGTCAAGTTTCAAGGAACTAGCACAAACCGTGTTTGATTCAGAGTTCCAAACACATCTATCTATATGGGAGAAAGCAGAGTGAAACGTAAAAACTCAAACTGTTACTGGTAACGAACGCTTCATCCTAGAAGAGTGAATATTGGGCAGCTAAGTGGACTTAGTGAACTGATCATTACCACAAGAATCATCAGGATCGGATGAAAAAATATTTGCCGACTATTCAGAAAACCAGTAGATTTTTGGAAGCTTGGCACACCTTTCCAATGAAAGTGTCTTAGGCAGTCTCTACTTTTGGCTACTTCAAGAGGAAACAAACCGTAGAGAAAGAACTTAGAACTACTTTATTTTGTGAAGTTTCAAAAAGCTACCACAAACCGTGTTTGATTTAGAGTTCCAAACACATCTATCTATATAGGAGGAAATAGAGTGAAACCTAAAAATTCGAAGTGTTACTGGAAATGAACGTTTCAAGCAAGAAGAGTGAAAATTTTCAGCTAAGTGGACTTAGTGAACAGATCATTACCACAGAGAATCATCTAGATTGGGTGAAAATATATTTGCCGAGATTTCAGAAATCCAGCAGTTTTTTGGATTCTTGGCATACCTTTGAAATGAAAGTGTCTTTCGGCAGTTTCTGCTTGGGGTAATTCAAGAGCAAACAAACCACAAAGACAGAACTTAGAACTACTTTATTTTGTCAAGTTTCAAGGAGCTAGCACAAGCCGTGTTTGATTTAGACTTCCAAACACATCTATCTATATAGGAGGAAATAGAGTGAAACCTAAATATTCGAAGTGTTACTGGAAACGAACGCTTCAAGCAAGAAGAGTGAAAATTGGGCAGCTAAGTGGACTTAGTGAACTGATCATTACCACAGAGAATCATCTAGATTGGGTGAAAAAATATTTGACGAGATTTCAGAAATCCAGTAGTTTTTTGGAAGCTTGGCACACCTTTGAAATGAAAGTGTCTTTCGGCAGTCTCTGTTGGGGTACTACAAGAGGAAACAAACCATAGAGATAGAACTTAGAACTACTTTATTTTGTCAAGTTTCAAGGAGCTAGCACAAACCGTGCTTAATTCAGAATTCCAAACACATCTATCTATATGGGAGAATACAGAGTGAAACGTAAAAACTCCACCTGTTACTGGTAACGAATGCTTCATTTTAGAAGAGTGAATATTGGGCAGCTAAGTGGACTTAGTGAACTGATCATTACCACAAGAATCATCAGGATCGGATGAAAAAATATTTGCCGACTATTCAAAAAACCAGTAGTTTTTTGGAAGCTTGGCACACCTTTCCAATGAAAGTGTCTTAAGCAGTCTCTGCTTGTGGCTACTTCAAGAGGAAACAAACCATAGAGACAGAACTTAGAACTACTTTATTTTGTGAAGTTTCAAAAAGCTAGCACAAACCGTGTTTGATTTAGAGTTCCAAACACATCAAACTATATAGGAGAAAACAGAGTGAAACCTAAAAATTCAAAGTGTCACTGGAAATGAACCCTTCAAGAGAGAAAAATGAAAATTGGGCAGCTAAGTGGACTTATTGAATTGATCATTATCACAGAGAATCATGAAGATTGGGTGGAAAAAAAAATTTGCCGAGATTTAACAAAACCCATACTTTTTTGGAAGCTTGGCATACCTTTGAAATGAAAGTGACTTTCGGCAGTCTCTGCTTGGGGTAATTCAAGAGGAAACAAACCACAAAGACAGAACTTAGAACTACTTTATTTTGTCAAGTTTCAAGGAGCTAGCACAAACCGTGTTTGATTTAGACTTCCAAACACATCTATCTGTATAGGAGGAAATAGAGTGAAACCTAAAAATTCGAAGTGTTACTGGAAAGGAACGTTTCAAGCAAGAAGAGTGAAAATTGGGCAGCTAAGTGCACTTAGTGAACTGATCATTACCACAGAGAATCATCTAGATTGGGTGAAAAAATATTTGCCGAGATTTCAGAAATCCAGTATTTTTTTGGAAGCTTGGCACACCTTTGAAATGAAAGTGTCTTTCGGCAGTCTCTGTTGGGGTACTACAAGAGGAAACAAACCATAGAGATAGAACTTAGAACTACTTTATTTTGTCAAGTTTCAAGGAGCTAGCACAAACCGTGCTTAATTCAGAGTTCCAAACACATCTATCTATATGGGAGAATACAGAGTGAAACGTAAAAACTCCACCTGTTACTGGTAACGAACGCTTCATTTTAGAAGAGTGAATATTGGGCAGCTAAGTGGACTTAGTGAACTGATCATTACCACAAGAATCATCAGGATCGGATGAAAAAATATTTGCCGACTATTCAAAAAACCAGTAGTTTTTTGGAAGCTTGGCACACCTTTCCAATGAAAGTGTCTTAAGCAGTCTCTGCTTGTGGCTACTTCAAGAGGAAACAAACCATAGAGACAGAACTTAGAACTACTTTATTTTGTGAAGTTTCAAAAAGCTAGCACAAACCGTGTTTGATTTAGAGTTCCAAACACATCTATCTATATAGGAGAAAACAGAGTGAAACCTAAAAATTCAAAGCGTCACTGGAAACGAACGCTTCAAGCAAGAAGAATGAAAATTGGGCAGTTAAGTGGACATATTGAATTGATCATTACCACAGAGAATCATGAAGATTGGGTGAAAAAAAAATTTGCCGAGATTTAACAAATCCCATACTTTTTTGGAAGCTTGGCACACCTTTGAAATGAAAGTGACTTTCGGCAGTCTCTGCTTGGGGTAATTCAAGAGGAAACAAACCACAAAGACAGAACTTAGAACTACTTTATTTTGTCAAGTTTCAAGGAGCTAGCACAAACCGTGTTTGATTTAGACTTCCAAACACATCTATCTGTATAGGAGGAAATAGAGTGAAACCTAAAAATTCGAAGTGTTACTGGAAAGGAACGTTTCAAGCAAGAAGAGTGAAAATTGGGCAGCTAAGTGCACTTAGTGAACTGATCATTACCACAGAGAATCATGAAGATGGGGTGAAAAAATATTTGCCGAGATTTCAGAAATCCAGCAGTATTTTGGAAGCTTGGCACACCTTTGAAATGAAAGTGTCTTTCGGCAGTCTCTGATGGGGTACTTCAAGAGGAAACAAACCCTAGAGATAGAACTTAGAACTACTTTATTTTTTCAAGTTTCAAGGAGCTAGCACAAACCGTGTTTGATTTAGACTTCCAACAACATCTATCTATATAGGAGGAAATATAGTGAAACCTAAAAATTCGAAGTGTTACTGGAAATGAACGCTTCAAGCAAGAAGAGTGAAAATTGGGCAGATACGTGGACTTAGTGAACTGATCATTATCACAGAGAATCATCTAGATAGGGTGAAAAAATATTTGCCGAGATTTCAGAAATCCAGCAGTTTTTTGGAAGCTTGGCGCACCTTTGAAATGAAAGTGTCTTTCAGCAGTCTCTGCTTGGGGTAATTCAAGAGGAAACAAACCACAAAGACAGACCTTAGAACTCCTTTATTTTGTCAAGTTTCAAGAAGCTACCACAAACCGTGTTTGATTTAGAATTCCAACCACATCTATGTATATAGGAGGATATAGAGTGAAACCGAAAAATTCGAAGTGTTACTGGAAAGGAACGCTTCAAGCAAGAAGAGTGAAAATTGGGCAGCTAAGTGGACTCAGTGAACTGATCATTACCACAGAGAATCATCTAGATTGGGTGAAATAATATTTGCCGAGATTTCAGAAATCCAGCAGTTTTTTGGAAGCTTGGCACACCTTTGAAATGAAAGTGTCTTTCGGCAGTCTCTGTAGGGGTACTTCAAGAGGAAACAAACCATAGACATAGAACTTAGAACTACTTTATTTTGTCAAGTTTCAAGGTTCTAGCACTAACCCTGTTTGATTCAGAGTTCCAAACACATCTATCTATATGGGAGAAAACAGAGTGAAACGTAAAAACTCAAACTGTTACTGGTAATGAACGCTTCATCCTAGAAGAGTGAATATTGGGCAGCTAAGTGGACTTAGTGAACTGATCATTACCACAAGAATCATCAGGATCGGATCAATAAATATATGCCGACTATTCAGAAAACCAGTAGTTTTTTGGAAGCTTGGCGCACCTTTCCAATGAAAGTGTCTTACGCAGTCTCTGCTTGTGGCTACTTCAAGAGGAAACAAACCATAGAGACAGAACTTAGAACTACTTTATTTTGTGAAGTTTCAAAAAGCTAGCACAAACCGTGTTTGATTTAGAGTTCCAAACACATCTATCTATATAGGAGAAAAAAGAGTGAAACCTAAAAATTCAAAGTGTCACTGGAAACGAACGCTTCAAGCAAGGAGAATAAAATTGGGCAGCTAAGTGGACTTATTGAATTGATAATTACCACAGAGAATCATGAAGATTGGGTAAAAAAAATTTGCCGAGATTTCAGAAAACCAGTACTTTTTGGAAGCTTGGCACACCTTTGAAATGAAAGTGTCTTTCGGCAGTCTCTGTTTGGGGTAATTCAAGAGGAAACAAACCACAAAGACAGAACTTAGAACTACTTTATTTTGTCAAGTTTCAAGGAGCTAGCAGAAGCCGTGTTTGATTTAGACTTCCAACCACATCTATCTATATAGGAGGAAACAGAGTGAAACCTAAAAATTCAAAGTGTCACTGGAAACGAACGCTTCAAGCAAGGAGAATGAAAATTGGGCAGCTAAGTGGACTTATTGAATTGATCATTACACAGAGAATCATGAAGATTGGGTTAAAAAAATTTGCCGAGATTTCAGAAAAGCAATACATTTTTGGAAGCTTGGCACACCTTTGAAATGAAAGTGTCTTTCGGCAGTCTCTGTCGGGGTACTTCAAGAGGAAACAAACCGTAGAGATAGAACTTAGAACCACTTTATTTTGTCAAGTTTCAAGGTTCTAGCACTTACCCTGTTTGATTCAGAGTTCCAAACACATCTATCTATATGGGAGACAACAGAATGAAACGTAATATCTCAAACTGTTACTGGTAACGAACGCTTCATCCTAGAAGAGTGAATATTGGGCAGCTAAGTGAAATTAGTGAACTGATCATTACCACAAGAATCATCAGGATCCGATGAAAAAATATTTGCCGACTATTCAGAAAACCAGTAGTTTTTTGGAAGCTTGGCACACCTTTCCAATGAAAGTGTCTTATGCAGTCTCTGCTTTTGGCTACTTCAAGAGGAAACAAACCGTAGAGACAGAACTTAGAACTACTTTATTTTGTGAAGTTTCAAAAAGCTAGCACAAAGCGTGTTTGATTTAGAGTTCCAAACACATCTATCTATATAGGAGGAAATAGAGTGAAACCTAAAAATTCGAAGTGTTACTGGAAACGAATGTTTCAAGCAAGAAGAGTGAAAATTTTGAGCTAAGTGGACTTAGTGAACTGATCATTACCACAGAGAATCATCTAGATTGGGTGAAAAAATATTTGCCGAGATTTCAGAAATCCAGCATTTTTTTGGAAGCTTGGCACACCTTTGAAATGAAAGTGTCTTTCGGCAGTCTCTGCTTGGGGTAATTCAAGAGGAAACAAACCACAAAGACAGAACGTAGAACTACTTTATTTTGTCAAATTTCAAGGAACTAACACAAACCGTGTTTGATTTAGACTTCCAACCACATCTATCTATATAGGAAGAAATAGAGTGAAACCTAAAAATTCGAAGTGTTACTGGAAATGAACGCTTCAAGCAAGAAGAGTGAAATTTGGGCGGCTAAGTGGACTTAGTGAATAGATCATTACCACAGAGAATCATCTAGATTGGGTGAAAAAATATTTGCCGAGATTTCAGAAATCCAGTAGTTTTTTGGAAGCTTGGAACACCTTTGAAATGAAAGTGTCTTCCGGCAGTCTCTGCTTTTGGTAATTCAAGAGGAAACAAACCAAAAAGACAGAACTTAGAACTACTTTATTTTGTCAAGTTTCAAGGAGCTAGCACAGACCGTGTTTGATTTAGACTTCCAACCACATCTACTTATATAGGAGGAAATAGAGTGAAACCTAAAACTCAAACTGTTACTGGTAACGAACGCTTCAAGCAAGAAGAGTGAAAATTGGGCAGCTAAGTGGACTTAGTGAACTGATCATTACCACAAGAATCATAAGGATCGGATGAAAAAATTTTTGCCGACTATTCAGAAAACCAGTAGTTTTTTGGAAGCTTGGCACACCTTTCCAATGAAAGTGTCTTACGCAGTCTCTGCTTGTGGCTACTTCAAGAGGAAACAAACCGTAGAGACAGAACTTGGAACTACTTTATTTTGTGAAGTTTCAAAAAGCTAGCACAAACCGTGTTTGATTTAGAGTTCCAAACACATCTATCTATATAGGAGAAAACAGAGTGAAACCTAAAAATTGAAAGTGTCACTGGAAACGAACGCTTCAAGCAAGAAGAATAAAAATTGGGAGGTAAGTGGACTTATTGAATTGATCATTACCAAAGAGAATCATGAAGTCTGGGTGAAAAAAATTTGCCGAGATTTCAGAAAACCAGTACTTTTTTGGAAGTTTGGCACACCTTTGAAATGAAAGTGTCTTTCGGCAGTCTCTGTTGGGGTACTTCAAGAGGAAACAAACCACAAAGAGAGAACATGGAACTACTTTATTTTGTCAAGTTTCAAGGAGCTAGCACAAACCGTGTTTGATTTAGACTTCCAACCACATCTATCTATATAGGAGGAAATTGAGTGAAAACTAAAAATTCGAAGTGTTACTGGAAACGAACGCTTCAAGCAAGAAGAGTGAATATTGGGCAGCTAAGTGGACTTAGTGAACTGATCATTACCACAGAGAATCATCTAGATTGGGTGAAAAAATATTTGCCGAGATTTCAGAAATCCAGTACTTTTTTGGAAGCTTGGCACACCTTTGAAATGAAAGTGTCTTTCGGCAGTCTCTGTTGGGGTACTACAAGAGGAAACAAACCATAGACAGAGAACTTATAACTACTTTATTTTGTCAAGTTTCAAGGAGCTGGCACAAACCGTGTTTGATTCAGAGTTCCAAAAACATCTATCTATATGGGAGAAAACAGAGTGAAACGTAAAATCTCAAACTGTTACTGGTAATGAAGGCTTCATCCTAGAAGAGTGAATATTGGGCAGCTAAGTGGACTTAGTGAACTGATCATTACCACAAGAATCATCAGGATCGGATGAAAAAATATTTGCCGACTATTCAGAAAACCAGTAGTTTTTTGGAAGCTTGGAACACCTTTCCAATGAAAGTGTCTTACGCAGTCTCTGCTTGTGGCTACTTCCAGAAGAAACAAACAATAGAGACAGAACTTAGAACTACTTTATTTTGTGAAGTTTCAAAAAGCTAGTACAAACGGTGTTTGATTTAGAGTTCCAAACACATCTATCTATATAGGAGAAAATAGAGTGAAACCTAAAAATTCGAATTGTTACTGGAAACGAACGCTTCAAGCAAGAAGAGAGAAAATAGGGCATCTAAGTGGACTTATTGAATAGATCATTACCACAGAGAATCATGAAGATTGGGTAAAAAAATATTTGCCGAGATTTCAGAAATCCAGTAGTTTTTTGGAAGCTTGGCACACCTTTGAAATGAAAGTGTCCTTCGGCAGTCTCTGTTGGGGTACTACAAGAGGAAACAAACCATAGACATAGAACTTAGAACTACTTTATTTTGTCAAGTTTCAAGGAGCTAGCACAAACCGTGTTTGATTCAGAGTTCCAAACACATCTATCTATATGGGAGAAAATAGAGTGAAACGTAAAAACTCAAACTGTTTCTGGTAACGAACGCTTCATCCTAGAAGAGTGAATATTGGGCAGCTAAGTGGACTAGTGAACTGATCATTACCACAAGAATCATCAGGATCGGATGAAAAAATATTTGCCGACTATTCAGAAAACCAGTACTTTTTTGGAAGCTTGGCACACCTTTGAAATGAAAGTGTCTTTCGGCAGTCTCTGCTTGGGGTAATTCAAGAGGAAACAAACCACAAAGACAGAACTTAGAACTACTTTATTTTGTCAAGTTTCAAGGAGCTAGCACAAACCGTGTTTGATTTAGACTTCCAACCACATCTACTTATATAGGAGGAAATAGAGTGACACCTAAAACTCAAACTGTTACTGGTAACGAACGCTTCAAGCAAGAAGAGTGAAAATTGGGCAGCTAAGTGGACTTAGTGAACTGATCATTACCACAAGAATCATAAGGATTGCATGAAAAAATTTTTGCCGACTATTCAGAAAACCAGTAGTTTTTTGGAAGCTTGGCACACCTTTCCAATGAAAGTGTCTTACGCAGTCTCTGCTTGTGGCTACTTCAAGAGGAAACAAACCATAGAGACAGAACTTGGAACTACTTTATTTTGTGAAGTTTCAAAAAGTTAGCACAAACCGTGTTTGATTTAGAGTTCCAAACACATCTATCTAATTAGGAGAAAACAGAGTGAAACCTAAAAATTGAAAGTGTCACTGGAAACAAACGCTTCAAGCAAGAAGAATTAAAATTGGGAGGTTAGTGGACTTATTGAATTGATCATTACCAAAGAGAATCATGAAGATTGGGTGAAAAAAATTTGCCGAGATTTCAGAAAACCAGTACTTTTTTGGATTCTTGGCACACCTTTGAAATGAAAGTGTCTTTCGGCAGTCTCTGCTTGGGGTAATTCAAGAGGAAACAAACCACAACGCAGAACTCAGAACTACTTTATTTTGTCAAGTTTCAAGGAGCTATCAAAAACCGTGTTTGATTTAGACTTCCAAACACATCTATCAATATAGGAGGAAATAGAGTGAAACCTAAAAATTCGAAGTGTTACTGGAAACGAACGCTTCAAGCAAGAAAGTGAAAATTGGGCAGCTAAGTGGACTTAGTGAACTGACAATTACCACAGAGAATCATCTAGATTGGGTGAAAAAATATTCGCCGTGATTTCAGAAATCCAGTAGTTTTTTGGAAGCTTGGCACACCTTTGAAATGAAAGTGTCTTTCGGCAGTCTCTGTTGGGGTACTTCAAGATAAAACAAACCATAGACATAGAACTTAGAACTACTTTATTTTGTCAAGTTTCAAGGAGCTAGCACAAACCGTGTTTGATTCAGAGTTCCAAACACGTCCATCTATATGGGAGAAAACAGAGTGAAACGTAAAAACTCAAACTGTTACTGGTAACGAACGCTTCATCCTAGAAGAGTGAATATTGGGCAGCTAAGTGGACTTAGTGAACTGATCATTACCACAAGAATCATCAGGATCGGATGAAAAAATATTTGCCGACTATTCAGAAAACCAGTAGTTTTTTGGAAGCTTGGCACACCTTTCAAATGAAAGTGTCTGACGCAGTCTCTGCTTGTGGCTACTTCAAGAGGAAAGAATCCATAGAGACAGAACTTAGAACTACTTTATTTTCTGAAGTTTCAAAAAGCTAGCACAAACCGTGTTTGATTTAGAGTTCCAAACACATCTATCTATATAGGAGAAAACAGAGTGAAACCTAAAAATTCAAAGTGTCACTGGAAACCAACGCTTCAAGCAAGAAGAATGAAAATTGGGCAGCTAAGTGGACTTATTGAATTGATCACTACCACAGAGAATCATGAAGATTGGGTGAAAAAAATTTGCCGAGATTTCAGAAAACCAGTACTTTTTTGGAAGCTTGGCACACCTTTGTAATGACAGTGTCTTTCGGCAGTCTCTGTTGGGGTACTTCAAGAGGAAACAAACCACAAAGAGAGAACTTAGAACTACTTTATTTTGTCAAGTTTCAAGGAGCTAGCACAAACCGTGTTTCATTTAGACTTCCAACCACATCTATCTATATAGGAGGAAATAGAGTGAAACCTAAAAATTCGAAGTGTTACAGGAAATGAACGCTTCAAGCAAGAAGAGTGAATATTGGGCAGCTAAGTGGACTTAGTGAACTGATGATTACCACAGAGAATCATCTAGATTGGGTGAAAAAATATTTGCCGAGATTTCAGAAATCCAGTACTTTTTTGGAAGCTTGGCACACCTTTGAAATGAAAGTGTCTTCCGGCAGTCTCTGTTGGGGTACTACAAGAGGAAACAAACCATAGACAGAGAACTTAGAACTACTTTATTTTTTCAAGTTTCAAGGAGCTGGCACAAACCGTGTTTGATTCAGAGTTCCAAAAACATCTATGTATATGGGAGAAAACAGAGTGAAACGTAAAAACTCAAACTGTTTCTGGTAACGAACGCTTCATCCTAGAAGAGTGAATATTGGGCAGCTAAGTGGACTAGTGAACTGATCATTACTACAAGAATCATCAGGATCGGATGAAAAAATATTTGCCGACTATTAAGAAAACCAGTACTTTTTTGGAAGCTTGGCACACCTTTGAAATGAAAGTGCCTTTCGGCAGTCTCTGTTGGGGTTTCAAGAGGAAACAAACCATAGACATAGAACTTATAACTACTTTATTTTGTCAAGATTCAATTAGCTGGCACAAACCGTGTTTGATTCAGAGTTCCAAAAACATCTATCTATATGCGATAAAACAGAGTGAAACATAAAAACTCAAACTGTTACTGGTAACGAACGCTTCATCCTAGAAGAGTGAATATTGGGCAGCTAAGTGCACTTAGTGAACTGATCATTACCACAAGAATCATCAGGATCGGATGAAAAAATATTTGCCGACTATTCAGAAAAACAATAGTTTTTTGGAAGCTTAGCACACCTTTCCAATGAAAGTGTCTTACGCAGTCTCTGCTTGTGGCTACTTCAAGAGGAAACAAACCTATTGAGACAGAACTTGGAACTACTTTATTTTGTGAAGATTCAAAAAGCTAGCACAAACCGTGTTTGATTTAGAGTTCCAAACACATCTATCTATATAGGAGCAAACAGAGTGAAACCTAAAAATTCAAAGTGTCACTGGAAACAAACGCTTCAATCAAGAAGAATGAAAATTGGGCAGCTAAGTGGACTTATTGAATTGATCACTACCACAGAGAATCATGAAAATTGGGTGAAAAAAAAATTGCCGATATTTCAAAAAACCAGTACTTTTTTGGAAGCTTGGCACACCTTTGAAATGAAAGTGTCTTTCGGCAGTCTCTGTTGGGGTACTTCAAGAGGAAACAAACCACAAAGAGAGAACTTAGAACTACTTTATTTTGTCAAGTTTCAAGGACCTAGCACAAACCGTGTTTGATTTAGACTTCCAACCACATCTATCTATATAGGAGGAAATAGAGTGAAACCTAAAAATTCGAAGTGTTACTGGAAACGAACGCTTCAAGCAAGAAGAGTGAAAATTGGGCAGCTAAGTGGACTTAGTGAACTGACCATTACCACAGAGAATCATCTAGATTGGGTGAAAAAATATTCGCCGTGATTTCAGAAATCCAGTAGTTTTTTGGAAGCTTGGCACACCTTTGAAATGAAAGTGTCTTTCGGTAGTCTCTGTTGGGGTACTTCAAGATAAAACAAACCATAGTCATAGAACTTAGAACTACTTTATTTTGTCAAGTTTCAAGGAGCTAGCACAAACCGTGTTTGATTCAGAGTTCCAAACACATCTATCTATATGGGAGAAAACAGAGTGAAACTTAAAAACTCAAACTGTTACTGGTAACGAACGCTTCATCCTAGAAGAGTGAATATTGGGCAGCTAAGTGGACTTAGTGAACTGATCATTACCACAAGAATCATCAGGATCGGATGAAAAAATATTTGCCGACTATTCAGAAAACCAGTAGTTTTTTGGAAGCTTGGCACACCTTTCAAATGAAAGTGTCTTACGCAGTCTCGGCTTGTGGCTACTTCAAGAGGAAAGAATCCATTGAGACAGAACTTAGAACTACTTTATTTTCTGAAGTTTCAAAAAGCTAGCACAAACCGTGTTTGATTTAGACTTCCAACCACATCTATCTATATAAGAGAAAACAGAGTGAAACCTAAAAATTCAAAGTGTCACTGGAAACGAATGTTTCAAGCAAGAAGAATGAAAATTGGGCAGCTAAGTGGACTTATTGAATTGATCAATACCACAGAGAATCATGAAGATTGGGTGAAAAAAAATTTGCCGAGATTTCAGAAAACCAGTACTTTTTTGGAAGCTTGGCACACCTTTGAAATGAAAGTGTCTTTCGGCAGTCTCTGTTGGGGTACTTCAAGAGGAAACAAACCACAAAGAGAGAACATGGAACTACTTTATTTTGTCAAGTTTCAAGGAGCTAGCACAAACCGTGTTTGATTTAGACTTCCAACCACATCTATCTATATAGGAGGAAATTGAGTGAAACCTAAAAATTCGAAGTGTTACTGGAAACGAACGCTTCAAGCAAGAAGAGTGAATATTGGGCAGCTAAGTGGACTTAGTGAACTGATCATTACCACAGAGAATCATCTAGATTGGGTGAAAAAATATTTGCCGAGATTTCAGAAATCCAGTAGTTTTTTGGAAGCTTGGCACACCTTTGAAATGAAAGAGTCTATCGGCAGTCTCTGTTGGGGTACTTCAAGAGGAAACAAACCATAGACAGAGAACTTATAACTACTTTATTTTGTAAAGTTTCAAGGAGCTGGCACAAACCGTGTTTGATTCAGAGTTCCAAAAACATCTATCTATATGGGAGAAAACAGAGTGAAACGTAAAAATTCAAACTGTTACTGGTAATGAACGCTTCATCCTAGAAGAGTGAATATTGGGCAGCTAAGTGGACTTAGTGAACTGATCATTACAACTAGAATCATCAGGATCGGATGAAAAAATATTTGCCGACTATTCAGAAAACCAGTAGTTTTTTGGAAGCTTGGCACACCTTTCAAATGAAAGTGTCTTACGTAGTCTCGGCTTGTGGCTACATCAAGAGGAAAGAAACCATAGAGACAGAACTTAGAACTACTTTATTTTCTGAAGTTTCAAAAAGCTAGCACAAACCGTGTTTGATTTAGAGTTCCAAACACATCTATCTATATAGGAGAAAACAGAGTGAAACCTAAAAATTCAAAGCGTCACTGGAAACGAACGCTTCAAGCAAGAAGAATGAAAATTGGGAAGCTAAGTTTACTTATTGAATTGATCACTACCACAGAGAATCATGAAGATTGGGTGAAAAAAAATTTGCCGAGATTTCAGAACCAGTAATTTTTTGGAAGCTTGGCACACCTTTGAAATGAAAGAGTCTTTCGGCAGTCTCTGTTGGGGTACTTCAAGAGGAAACAAACCATAGACAGAGAACTTATAACAACTTTATTTTGTCAAGATTCAAGGAGATGGCACAAACCGTGTTTGATTCAGAGTTCCAAAAACATCTATCTATATGGGAGAAAACAGAGTGAAACATAAAAACTCAAACTGTTACTGGTAACGAACGCTTCATCCTAGAAGAGTGAATATTGGGCAGCTATGTGGACTTAGTGAACTGATCATTACCACAAGAATCATCAGGATCGGATGAAAAAATATTTGCCGACTATTCAGAAAAACAGTAGTTTTTTGGAAGCTTAGCACAGCTTTCCAATGAAAGTGTCTTACGCAGTCTCTGCTTGTGGCTACTTGAAGAGGAAACAAACCACAGAGACAGAACTTAGAACTACTTTATTTTGTGAAGTTTCAAAAAGCTAGCACAAACCGTGATTGATTTAGAGTTCCAAACACATCTATCTATATAGGAGAAAAGAGAGTGAAACCTAAAAATTCAAAGTGTCACTGGAAACGAACGCTTCAAGCAAGAAGAATGAAAATTGGGCAGCTAGGTGAACTTATTGAATTCATCATTACCACAGAGAATCATGAAGATCGGGTGAAAAAAAATTTGCCGAGATTTCAGAAATACAGTAGTTTTTTGGAAGCCTGGCACATCTTTGAAATGAAAGTGTCTTTCAGCAGTCTCTGTTGGGGTACTTCAAGAGGAAACAAACCATAGACATAGAACTTAGAACTACTTTATTTTGTCAAGTTTCAAGGAGCTAGCACAAACCGTGTTTGATTCAGAGTTCCAAACACATCTATCTATATGGGAGAAAACAGAGTGAAACGTA
Organism: Callospermophilus lateralis; assembly: GCF_048772815.1. Lineage (NCBI taxonomy): Eukaryota > Metazoa > Chordata > Mammalia > Rodentia > Sciuridae > Callospermophilus > Callospermophilus lateralis. Next base: position 44,531 of record NW_027515065.1, on the reverse strand, counting down.
AAAACTCAAACTGTTACTGGTAACGAACGCTTCATCCTAGAAGAGTGAATATTGGGCAGCTAAGTGGACTTAGTGAACTGATCATTACCACAAGAATCATCAGGATCAGATGAAAAAATATTTGCCGACTATTCAGAAAACCAGTATTTTTTTATAAGCTTGGCACACCTTTCAAATGAAAGTGTCTTACGCAGTCTCGGCTTGTGGCTACTTCAAGAGGAAAGAAACCATAGAGACAGAACTTAGAACTACTTTATTTTCTGAAGTTTCAAAAAGCTAGCACAAACCGTGTTTCATTTAGAGTTCCAAACACATCTATCTATATAGGAGAAAACAGAGTGAAACCTAAAAATTCAAAGTGTCACTGGAAACCAACGCTTCAAGCAAGAAGAATGAAAATTGGGCAGCTAAGTGGACTTATTGAATTGATCACTACCACAGAGAATCATGAAGATTGGGTGAAAAAAAATTTGCCGAGATTTCAGAAAACCAGTACTTTTTTGGAAATTTGGCACACCTTGGAAATGAAAGTGTCTTTCGGCAGTCTCTGTTGGGGTACTTCAAGAGGAAACAAACCACAAAGAGAAATCTTAGAACTACTTTATTTTGTCAAGTTTCAAGGACGTAGCACAAACCGTGTTTGATTTAGACTTCCAACCACATCTATCTATATAGGAGGAAATAGAGTGAAACCTAAAAATTCGAAGTGTTACTGGAAACGAACGCTTCAAGCAAGAAGAGTGAAAATTGGGCAGCTAAGTGGACTTAGGGAACTGATCATTACCACAGAGAATCATCTAGATTGGGTGAAAAAATATTTGTCGAGATTTCAGAAATCCAGAAGTTTTTTGGAAGCTTGGCACACCTTTGAAATGAAAGTGTCTTTCGGCAGTTTCTGTTGGGGTACTACAAGAAGAAACAAACCATAGACATAAAACGTAGAACTACTTTATTTTGTCAAGTTTCAAGGAGCTGGCACAAACCGTGTTTGATTCAGAGTTCCAAAAACATCTATCTATATGGGAGAAAACAGAGTGAAACGTAAAATCTCAAACTATTACTGGTAACGAATGCTTCATCCTAGAAGAGTGAATATTGGGCAGCTTAGTGGACTTAGTGAACTGATCATTACCACAAGAATCATCAGGATCGGATGAAAAAATATTTGCCGACTATTCAGAAAACCAGTAGTTTTTTGGAAGCTTGGCAAACCTTTCAAATGAAAGTGTCTTACGTAGTCTCGGCTTGTGGCTACATCAAGAGGAAAGAAACCATAGAGACAGAACTTAGAACTACTTTATTTTCTGAAGTTTCAAAAAGCTAGCACAAACCGTGTTTGATTTAGAGTTCCAAACACATCTATCTATATAGGAGAAAACAGAGTGAAACCTAAAAATTCAAAGTGTCACTGGAAACGAACGCTTCAAGCAAGAAGAATGAAAATTGGGAAGCTAAGTTTACTTATTGAATTGATCACTACCACAGAGAATCATGAAGATTGGGTGAAAAAAAATTTGCCGAGATTTCAGAACCAGTACTTTTTTGGAAGGCTTGGCACACCTTTGAAATGAAAGTGTCTTTCGGCAGTCTCTGTTGGGGTACTTCAAGAGGAAACAAACCATAGACATAGAACTTATAACTACTTTATTTTGTCAAGATTCAAGGAGATGGCACAAACCGTGTTTGATTCAGAGTTCCAAAAACATCTATCTATATGGGAGAAAACAGAGTGAAACATAAAAACTCAAACTGTTACTGGTAACGAACGCTTCATCCTAGAAGAGTGAATATTGGGCAGCTAAGTGGACTTAGTGAACTGATCATTACCACAAGAATCATCAGGATCGGATGAAAAAATATTTGCCGACTAATCAGAAAAACAGTAGTTTTTTGGAAGCTTAGCACAGCTTTCCAATGAAAGTGTCTTACGCAGTCTCTGCTTGTGGCTACTTGAAGAGGAAACAAACCATAGAGACAGAACTTAGAACTACTTTATTTTGTGAAGTTTCAAAAAGCTAGCACAAACCGTGATTGATTTAGAGTTCCAACCACATCTATCTATATAGGAGGAAATAGAGTGAAACCTAAAAATTCGAAGTTTTACTGGAAACGAACGCTTCATGCAAGAAGAGTGAAAATTGGGCAGCTAAGTGGACTTAGTGAACTGATCATTACCACAGAGAATCATCTAGATTGGGTGAAAAAATATTTGTCGAGATTTCAGAAATCCAGCCGTTTTTTTGGAAGCTTGGCACACCTTTGAAATGAAAGTGTCTTTCGGCAGTCTCTGTTGGGGTACTACAAGAGGAAACAAACCATAGACATAGAACTTAGAACTACTTTATTTTGTCAAGTTTCAAGGAGCTAGCACAAACCGTGTTTGATTCAGAGTTACAAACACATCTATCTATATGGGAGAAAACAGAGTGAAACGTAAGAACTCAAACTGTTACAGGTAACGAACGCTTCATCTTAGAAGAGTGAATATTGGGCAGCTAAGTGGACTTAGTGAACTGATCATTACCACAAGAATCATCAGGATCGGATGAAAAAATATTTGCCGACTATTCAGAAAACCAGTAGTTTTTTGGAAGCTTGGCACACCTTTCAAATGAAAGTGTCTTACGTAGTCTCGGCTTGTGGCTACTTCAAGAGGAAAGAAACCATAGAGACAGAACTTAGAACTACTTTATTTTCTGAAGTTTCAAAAAGCTAGCACAAACCGTGTTTGATTTAGAGTTCCAAACACATCTATCTATATAGGAGAAAACAGAGTGAAACCTAAAAATTCGAAGTGTTACTGGAAACGAACGCTTCAAGCAAGAAGAATGAAAATTGGGCAGCTAAGTGGACTTATTGAATTGATCACTACCACAGAGAATCATGAAGATTTGGTGAAAAAAAATTGGCCGAGATTTCAGAACCAGTACTTTTTTGGAAGCCTGGCACACCTTTGAAATGAAAGTGTCTTTCGGCAGTCTCTGTTGGGGTACTTCAAGAGGAAACAAACCACAAAGAGAGAACTTAGAACTACTTTATTTTGTCAAGTTTGAAGGAGCTAGCACAAACCGTGTTGGATTGAGACTTCCAACAACATCTATCTATATAAAAGCAAATAGAGTGAAACCTAAAAATTCAAAGTGTTACTCGAAACGAACGCTTCAAGCAAGAAGAGTGAAAATTGGGCAGCTAAGTGGACTTAGTGAACTGATCATTACCACAGAGAATCATCTAGATTGGGTGAAAAAATTCTTGCCGAGATTTCAGAAATCCAGTAGTTTTTTGGAAGCTTGGCACACCTTTCCAATAAAGTGTCTTACACAGTCTCTGCTTGTGGCTACTTCAAAAGGAAACAAATCATAGAGACAGAACTTAGAACTACTTTATTTTGTGAAGTTTCAAAAAGCTAGCACAAACCGTGTATGATTTAGACTTCCAAACACATCTATCTATATAGGAGGAAATAGAGTGAAACCTAAAAATTCGAAGTGTTACCGGAAACGAACGCTTCAAGCAAGAGGAGTGAAAATTGGGCAGCTAAGTGGACTTAGTGAACTGATCATTACCACAGAGAATCATCTAGATTGGGTGAAAAATTATTTGTCTAGATTTCAGAAATCCAGCAGTTTTTTGGAAGCTTGGCACACCTTTGAAATGAAAGTGTCTTTCGGCAATCTCTGTTGGGGTACTACAAGAGGAAACAAACCATAGACATAGAACTTATAACTACTTTATTTTGTCAAATTTCAAGGAGCTAGAACAAACCGTGTTTGATTTAGACTTCCAAACACATCTATCTATATAGGAGGAAATAGAGTGAAACCTAAAAATTCGAAGTGTTACCAAAAAGGAACGCTTCAAGCAAGAAGAGTGAAAATTGGGCAGCTAAGTGGACTTAGTGAACTGATCATTACCACAGAGACATCTAGATTGGGTAAAAAAATACTTGCCTAGATTTCAGAAATCCAGTAGTTTTTTGGAAGCTTGGCACACCTTTGAATTGAAAGTGTCTTTCGGCAGTCTCTGTTGGGGTACTACAAGAGGAAACAAACCATAGACATAGAACTTAGAACTACTTTATTTTGTCAAGTTTCAAGGAGCTAGCACAAACCGTGTTTGATTCAGAGTTCCAAACACATCTATCTATATGGGAGAAAACAGAGTGAAACGTAAAAACTCAAACTGTTACTGGTAACGAACGCTTCATCCTAGAGAGTGAATATTGGGCAGCTAAGTGGACTTAGTGAACTGATCGTTACCACAAGAATCACCAGGATCGGATGAAAAAATATTTGCCGACTATTCAGAAAACCAGTAGTTTTTTGGAAGCTTGGCACACCTTTCCAATGAAAGTGTCTTACGCAGTCTCTGCTTGTGGCTACTTCAAGAGGAAACAAACCATAGAGACAGAACTTAGAACTACTTTGTTTTGTGAAGTTTCAAAAAGCTAGCACAAACCGTGTTTGATTTAGAGTTCCAAACACATCTATCTATATAGGAGAAAACAGAGTGAAACCTAAAATTCAAAGTGTCACTGGAAACCAACGCTTCAAGCAAGAAGAATGAATATTGGGCAGCTAAGTGGACTCATTGAATTGATCATTACCACAGAGAATCATGAAGATTGGGTGAAAAAAAATTTGCCGAGATTTCAGAAAACCAGTACTTTTTTGGAAGCTTGGTAAACCTTTTAAATCAAAGTGTCTTTCAGCAGTCTCTGCTTGGGGTAATTCAAGAGGAAACAATCCACAAAGACAGAACTTAGAACTACTTTATTTTGTCAAGTTTCAAGGAGCTAGCACAAACCGTGTTTGATTTAGACTTCCAAACACATCTATCTATATAGGAGGAAATAGAGGGAAACCTAAAAATTCGAAGTGTTACTGGAAACGAACGCTTCAAGCAAGAAGAGTGAAAATTGGGCAGCTAAGTGGACTTAGTGAACTCATCATTACCACAAAGAATCATCTAGATTTGGTAAAAAATTATTTGCCGAGATTTCAGAAATCCAGTAGTTTTTTGGAAGCTTGGCACACCTTTGAAATGAGAGTGTCTTTCGGCAGTCTCTGTTGGGGTACTACAAGAGGAAACAAACCATAGTCATAGAACTTAGAACTACTTTATTTTGTCAAGTTTCAAGGAGCTAGCACAAACCATGTTTGATTCAGAGTTCCAAACACATCTATCTATATGGGAGAAAACAGAGTGAAACGTAAAAACTCCAACTGTTACTGGTAACAAACGCTTCATCCTAGAAGAGTGAATATTGGGCAGCTAAGTGGACTTAGTGAACTGATCGTTACCATAAGAATCATCAGGATCGGATGAAAAAATATTTGCCGACTATTCAGAAAAACAGTAGTTTTTTGGAAGCTTAGCACAGCTTTCCAATGAAAGTGTCTTACGCAGTCTCTGCTTGTGGTAACTTCAAGAGGAAACAAACCATAGAGAAAGAACTTGGAACTACTTTATTTTGTGAAGTTTCAAAAAGCTAGCACAAACCGTGTTTGATTTAGAGTTCCAAACACATCTATCTATATAGGAGAAAACAGAGTGAAACCTAAAATTTCAAAGTGTCACTAGAAACGAACGCTTCAAGCAAGAAGAATGAAAATTGGGCACCTAAGTGGACTCATTGAATTGATCATTACCACAGAGAATCATGAAGATTGTGTGAAAAAAATTTGCCGAGATTTCAGAAAACCAGTACTTTTTTGGAAGCTTGGCACACCTTTGAAATGAAAGTGTCTTTCAGCAGTCTCTGCTTGGGGTAATTCAAGAGGAAACAAACCACAAAGACAGAACTTACAACTACTTTATTTTGTCAAGTTTCAAGGAGCTAGCACAAACCGTGTTTGATTTAGACTTCCAAACACATCTAACTATATAGGAGGAAATAGAGTGAAACCTAAAAATTCGAAGTGTTACCGGAAACGAACGCTTCAAGCAAGAAGAGTGAAAATTGGGCAGCTAAGCGGACTTAGTGAACTGATCATTACCACAGGGAATCATCTAGATTGGGTAAAAAAATACTTGCCGAGATTTCAGAAATCCAGTAGTTTTTTGGAAGCTTGGCACACCTTTGAAATGAGAGTGTCTTTCGGCAGTCTCTGTTGGTGTACTACAAGAGGAAACAAACCATAGACATAGAACTTAGAACTACTTTATTTTGTCAAGTTTCAAGGAGCTAGCACAAACCGTGTTTGATTCAGAGTTCCAAACACATCTATCTATATGGGAGAAAACAGAGTGAAACGTAAAAACTCAAACTGTTACTGGTAACGAACGCTTCATCCTAGAGAGTGAATATTGGGCAGCTAAGTGGACTTAGTGAACTGATCATTACCACAAGAATCATCAGGTTCGGATGAAAAAATATTTGTCGACTATTCAGAAAACCAGTTGTCTTTTGGAAGCTTGGCACACCTTTCCAATAAAGTGTCTTACGCAGTCTCTGCTTGTGGCTACTTCAAGAGGAAACAAATCATAGAGACAGAACTTAGAACTACTTTATTTTGTGAAGTTTCAAAGAGCTAGCACAAACCGTGTATGATTTAGACTTCCAAACACATCTATCTATATAGGAGGAAATAGAGTGAAACCTAAAATTTCGAAGTGTTACCGGAAACGAACGCTTCAAGCAAGAGGAGTGAAAATTGGGCAGCTAAGTGGACTTAGTGAACTGATCATTACCACAGAGAATCATCTAGATTGGGTAAAAAAATACTTGCCGAGATTTCAGAAATTCAGTAGTTTTTTTGGAAGCTTGGCACACCTTTGAAATGAAAGTGTCTTTCGGCAGTCTCTGCTGGGGTACTACAAGAGGAAACAAACCATAGACATAGAACTTAGAACTACTTTATTTTGTCAAGTTTCAAGGAGCTAGCACAAACCGTGTTTGATTCAGAGTTCCAAACACATCTATCTATATGGGAGAAAACAGAGTGAAACGTAAAAACTCAAACAGTTACTGGTAACGAACGAATCATCCTAGAGAGTGAATATTGGGCAGCTAAGTGGACTTAGTGAACTGATCGTTACCACAAGAATCACCAGGATCGGATGAAAAAATATTTGCCGACTATTCAGAAAACCAGTAGTTTTTTGGAAGCTTGGCACACCTTTCCAATGAAAGTGTCTTACGCAGTCTCTGCTTGTGGCTACTAAAAGAGGAAACAATCCATAGAGACAGAACTTAGAACTACTTTATTTTGTGAAGTTTCAAAAAGCTAGCACAAACCGTGTTTGATTTAGAGTTCCAAACACATCTATCTATATAGGAGAAAACAGAGTGAAACCTAAAAATTCAAAGTGTCACTGGAAACCAACGCTTCAAGCAAGAAGAATGAAAATTGGGCAGCTAAGTGAACTCATTGAATTGATCATTACCACAGAGAATCATGAAGATTGGGTGAAAAAAAATTTGCCGAGATTTCAGAAAACCAGTACTTTTTTGGAAGCTTGGCAAACCTTTGAAATGAAAGTGTCTTTCGGCAGTCTCTGCTTGGGGTAATTCAAGAGGAAACAAACCACAAAGACAGAACTTAGAACTACTTTATTTTGTCAAGTTTCAAGGAGCTAGCACAAACCGTGTTTGATTTAGACTTCCAAACACATCTATCTATATAGGAGGAAATAGAGTGAAACCTAAAAATTCGAAGTATTACTGGAAATGAATGCTTCAAGCAAGAAGAGTGAAAATTGGGCAGCTAAGTGGACTTAGTGAACTGATCATTACCACAAAGAATCATCTAGATTTGGTGAAAAATTATTTGCCGAGATTTCAGAAATCCAGTAGTTTTTTGGAAGCTAGGCACACCTTTGAAATGAGAGTGTCTTTCGGCAGTCTCTGTTGGGGTACTACAAGAGGAAACAAACCATAGACATAGAACTTAGAACTACTTTATTTTGTCAAGTTTCAAGGAGCTAGCACAAACCGTGTTTGATTTAGACTTCCAAACACATCTATCTATATAGGAGGAAATAGAGTGAAACCTAAAAATTCGAAGTGTTACCGGAAACGAACGCTTCAAGCAAGAAGAGTGAAAATTGGGCAGCTAAGCGGACTTAGTGAACTGATCATTACCACAGGGAATCATCTAGATTGGGTAAAAAAATACTTGCCGAGATTTCAGAAATCCAGTAGTTTTTTGGAAGCTTGGCACACCTTTGAAATGAGAGTGTCTTTCGGCAGTCTCTGTTGGTGTACTACAAGAGGAAACAAACCATAGACATAGAACTTAGAACTACTTTATTTTGTCAAGTTTCAAGGAGCTAGCACAAACCATGTTTGATTCAGAGTTCCAAACACATCTATCTATATGGGAGAAAACAGAGTGAAAGGTAAAAACTCAAACTGTTACTGGTAACGAACGCTTCATCCTAGAAGAGTGAATATTGGGCAGCTAAGTGGACTTAGTGAACTGATCATTACCACAAGAATCATCAGGATCGGATGAAAAAATATTTGCCGACTATTCAGAAAACCAGTAGTTTTTTGGAAGCTTGGCACACCTTTCAAATGAAAGTGTCTTATGTAGTCTCGGCTTGTGGCTACATCAAGAGGAAAGAAACCATAGAGACAGAACTTAGAACTACTTTATTTTCTGAAGTTTCAAAAAGCTAGCACAAACCGTGTTTGATTTAGAGTTCCAAACACATCTATCTATATAGGAGAAAACAGAGTGAAACCTAAAAATTCAAAGTGTCACTGGAAACGAACGCTTCAAGCAAGAAGAATGAAAATTGGGAAGCTAAGTTTACTTATTGAATTGATCACTACCACAGAGAATCATGAAGATTGGTTGAAAAAAAATTTGCCGAGATTTCAGAACCAGTACTTTTTTGGAAGCTTGGCACACCTTTGAAATGAAAGTGTCTTTCGGCAGTCTCTGTTGGGGTACTTCAAGAGGAAACAAACCATAGACATAGAACTTATAACTACTTTATTTTGTCAAGATTCAAGGAGATGGCACAAACCGTGTTTGATTCAGAGTTCCAAAAACATCTATCTATATGGGAGAAAACAGAGTGAAACATAAAAACTCAAACTGTTACTGGTAACGAACGCTTCATCCTAGAAGAGTGAATATTGGGCAGCTAAGTGGACTTAGTGAACTGATCATTACCACAAGAATCATCAGGATCGGATGAAAAAATATTTGCCGACTAATCAGAAAAACAGTAGTTTTTTGGAAGCTTAGCACAGCTTTCCAATGAAAGTGTCTTACGCAGTCTCTGCTTGTGGCTACTTGAAGAGGAAACAAACCATAGAGACAGAACATAGAACTACTTTATTTTGTGAAGTTTCAAAAAGCTAGCACAAACCGTGATTGATTTAGAGTTCCAAACACATCTATCTATATAGGAGAAAAGAGAGTGAAACCTAAAAATTCAAAGTGTCACTGGAAACGAACGCTTCAAGCAAGAAGAATGAAAATTGGGCAGCTAGGTGAACTTATTGAATTGATCATTACCACAGAGAATCATGAAGATCGGGTGAAAAAAAATTTGCCGAGATTTCAGAAATACAGTAGTTTTTTGGAAGCCTGGCACATCTTTGAAATGAAAGTGTCTTTCAGCAGTCTCTGTTGGGGTACTTCAAGAGGAAACAAACCATAGACATAGAACTTAGAACTACTTTATGTTGTCAAGTTTCAAGGAGCTAGCACAAACCGTGTTTGATTCAGAGTTCCAAACACATCTATCTATATGGGAGAAAACAGAGTGAAACGTAAAAACTCAAACTGTTACTGGTAACGAACGCTTCATCCTAGAAGAGTGAATATTGGGCAGCTAAGTGGACTTAGTGAACTGATCATTACCACAAGAATCATCAGGATCAGATGAAAAAATATTTGCCGACTATTCAGAAAACCAGTATTTTTTTATAAGCTTGGCACACCTTTCAAATGAAAGTGTCTTACGCAGTCTCGGCTTGTGGCTACTTCAAGAGGAAAGAAACCATAGAGACAGAACTTAGAACTACTTCATTTTCTGAAGTTTCAAAAAGCTAGCACAAACCGTGTTTCATTTAGAGTTCCAAACACATCTATCTATATAGGAGAAAACAGAGTGAAACCTAAAAATTCAAAGTGTCACTGGATACGAACGCTTCAAGCAAGAAGAATGAGAATTGGGCAGCTAAGTGGACTTATTGAATTGATCACTACCACAGAGAATCATGAAGATTGGGTGAAAAAAAATTTGCCGAGATTTTAGAAAACCAGTACTTTTTTGGAAGCTTGGCACACCTTGGAAATGAAAGTGTCTTTCGGCAGTCTCTGTTGGGGTACTTCAAGAGGAAACAAACCACAAAGAGAGAACTTAGAACTACTTTATTTTGTCAAGTTTCAAGGAGCTAGCACAAACCGTGTTTCATTTAGACTTCCAACCACATCTATCTATATAGGAGGAAATAGAGTGAAACCTAAAAATTCGAAGTTTTACTGGAAACGAACGCTTCATGCAAGAAGAGTGAAAATTGGGCAGCTAAGTGGACTTAGTGAACTGATCATTACCACAGAGAATCATCTAGATTGGGTGAAAAAATATTTGTCGAGATTTCAGAAATCCAGCAGTTTTTTGGAAGCTTGGCACACCTTTGAAATGAAAGTGTCTTTCGGCAGTCTCTGTTGGGGTACTACAAGAGGAAACAAACCATAGACATAGAACTTAGAACTACTTTATTTTGTCAAGTTTCAAGGAGCTAGCACAAACCGTGTTTGATTCAGAGTTACAAACACATCTATCTATATGGGAGAAAACAGAGTGAAACGTAAGAACTCAAACTGTTACAGGTAACGAACGCTTCATCTTAGAAGAGTGAATATTGGGCAGCTAAGTGGACTTAGTGAACTGATCATTACCACAAGAATCATCAGGATCGGATGAAAAAATATTTGCCGACTATTCAGAAAACCAGTAGTTTTTTGGAAGCTTGGCACACCTTTCAAATGAAAGTGTCTTACGTAGTCTCGGCTTGTGGCTACTTCAAGAGGAAAGAAACCATAGAGACAGAACTTAGAACTACTATATTTTCTGAAGTTTCAAAAAGCTAGCACAAACCGTGTTTGATTTAGAGTTCCAAACACATCTATCTATATAGGAGAAAACAGAGTGAAACCTAAAAATTCAAAGTGTCACTGGAAATGAACGCTTCAAGCATGAAGAATGAAAATTGGGCAGCTAAGTGGACTTATTGAATTGATCACTACCACAGAGAATCATGAAGATTTGGTGAAAAAAAATTGGCCGAGATTTCAGAACCAGTACTTTTTTGGAAGCCTGGCACACCTTTGAAATGAAAGTGTCTTTCGGCAGTCTCTGTTGGGGTACTTCAAGAGGAAACAAACCACAAAGAGAGAACTTAGAACTACTTTATTTTGTCAAGTTTCAAGGAGCTAGCACAAACCATGTTGGATTGAGACTTCCAACAACATCTATCTATATAAAAGCAAATAGAGTGAAACCTAAAAATTCAAAGTGTTACTCGAAACGAACGCTTCAAGCAAGAAGAGTGAAAATTGGGAAGCTAAGTGGACTTAGTGAACTGATCATTACCACAGAGAATCATCTAGATTGGGTGATAAAATTCTTGCCGAGATTTCAGAAATCCAGTAGTTTTTTGGAAGCTTGGCACACCTTTCCAATAAAGTGTCTTACACAGTCTCTGCTTGTGGCTACTTCAAGAGGAAACAAATCATAGAGACAGAACTTAGAACTACTTTATTTTGTGAAGTTTCAAAAAGCTAGCACAAACCGTGTATGATTTAGACTTCCAAACACATCTATCTATATAGGAGGAAATAGAGTGAAACCTAAAATTTCGAAGTGTTACCGGAAACGAACGCTTCAAGCAAGAGGAGTGAAAATTGGGCAGCTAAGTGGACTTAGTGAACTGATCATTACCACAGAGAATCATCTAGATTGGGTGAAAAATTATTTGTCTAGATTTCAGAAATCCAGCAGTTTTTTGGAAGCTTGGCACACCTTTGAAATGAAAGTGTCTTTCAGCAATCTCATTTGGGGTACTACAAGAGGAAACAAACCATAGACATAGAACTTATAACTACTTTATTTTGTCAAGTTTCAAGGAGCTAGAACAAACCGTGTTTGATTTAGACTTCCAAACACATCTATCTATATAGGAGGAAATAGAGTGAAACCTAAAAATTCGAAGTGTTACCAAAAAGGAACGCTTCAAGCAAGAAGAGTGAAAATTGGGCAGCTAAGTGGACTTAGTGAACTGATCATTACCACAGAGACATCTAGATTGGGTAAAAAAATACTTGCCTAGATTTCAGAAATCCAGTAGTTTTTTGGAAGCTTGGCACACCTTTGAATTGAAAGTGTCTTTCGGCAGTCTCTGTTGGGGTACTACAAGAGGAAACAAACCATAGACATAGAACTTAGAACTACTTTATTTTGTCAAGTTTCAAGGAGCTAGCACAAACCGTGTTTGATTCAGAGTTCCAAACACATCTATCTATATGGGAGAAAACAGAGTGAAACGTAAAAACTCAAACTGTTACTGGTAACGAACGCTTCATCCTAGAGAGTGAATATTGGGCAGCTAAGTGGACTTAGTGAAATGATCGTTACCACAAGAATCACCAGGATCGGATGAAAAAATATTTGCCGACTATTCAGAAAACCAGTAGTTTTTTGGAAGCTTGGCACACCTTTCCAATGAAAGTGTCTTACGCAGTCTCTGCTTGTGGCTACTTCAAGAGGAAACAAACCATAAAGACAGAACTTAGAACTACTTTGTTTTGTGAAGTTTCAAAAAGCTAGCACAAACCGTGTTTGATTTAGAGTTCCAAACACATCTATCTATATAGGAGAAAACAGAGTGAAACCTAAAAATTCAAAGTGTCACTGGAAACCAACGCTTCAAGCAAGAAGAATGAAAATTGGGCAGCTAAGTGGACTCATTGAATTGATCATTACCACAGAGAATCATGAAGATTGGGTGAAAAAAAATTTGCCGAGATTTCAGAAAACCAGTACTTTTTTGGAAGCTTGGTAAACCTTTTAAATCAAAGTGTCTTTCAGCAGTCTCTGCTTGGGGTAATTCAAGAGGAAACAAACCACAAAGACAGAACTTAGAACTACTTTATTTTGTCAAGTTTCAAGGAGCTAGCACAAACCGTGTTTGATTTAGACTTCCAAACACATCTATCTATATAGGAGGAAATAGAGGGAAACCTAAAATTTCGAAGTGTTACTGGAAACGAACGCTTCAAGCAAGAAGAGTGAAAATTGGGCAGCTAAGTGGACTTAGTGAACTCATCATTACCACAAAGAATCATCTAGATTTGGTAAAAAATTATTTGCCGAGATTTCAGAAATCCAGTAGTTTTTTGGAAGCTTGGCACACCTTTGAAATGAGAGTGTCTTTCGGCAGTCTCTGTTGGGGTACTACAAGAGGAAACAAACCATAGTCATAGAACTTAGAACTACTTTATTTTGTCAAGTTTCAAGGAGCTAGCACAAACCATGTTTGATTCAGAGTTCCAAACACATCTATCTATATGGGAGAAAACAGAGTGAAACGTAAAAACTCCAACTGTTACTGGTAACAAACGCTTCATCCTAGAAGAGTGAATATTGGGCAGCTAAGTGGACTTAGTGAACTGATCGTTACCATAAGAATCATCAGGATCGGATGAAAAAATATTTGCTGACTATTCAGAAAAACAGTAGTTTTTTGGAAGCTTAGCACAGCTTTCCAATGAAAGTGTCTTACGCAGTCTCTGCTTGTGGTAACTTCAAGAGGAAACAAACCATAGAGAAAGAACTTGGAACTACTTTATTTTGTGAAGTTTCAAAAAGCTAGCACAAACCGTGTTTGATTTAGAGTTCCAAACACATCTATCTATATAGGAGAAAACAGAGTGAAACCTAAAATTTCAAAGTGTCACTAGAAACGAACGCTTCAAGCAAGAAGAATGAAAATTGGGCACCTAAGTGGACTCATTGAATTGATCATTACCACAGAGAATCATGAAGATTGTGTGAAAAAAATTTGCCGAGATTTCAGAAAACCAGTACTTTTTTGGAAGCTTGGCACACCTTTGCAATGAAAGTGTCTTTCAGCAGTATCTGCTTGGGGTAATTCAAGAGGAAACAAACCACAAAGACAGAACTTACAACTACTTTATTTTGTCAAGTTTCAAGGAGCTAGCACAAACCGTGTTTGATTTAGACTTCCAAACACATCTATCTATATAGGAGGAAATAGAGTGAAACCTAAAAATTCGAAGTGTTACCGGAAACGAACGCTTCAAGCAAGAAGAGTGAAAATTGGGCAGCTAAGCGGACTTAGTGAACTGATCATTACCACAGGGAATCATCTAGATTGGGTAAAAAAATACTTGCCGAGATTTCAGAAATCCAGTAGTTTTTTGGAAGCTTGGCACACCTTTGAAATGAGAGTGTCTTTCGGCAGTCTCTGTTGGTGTACTACAAGAGGAAACAAACCATAGACATAGAACTTAGAACTACTTTATTTTGTCAAGTTTCAATTAGCTAGCACAAACCGTGTTTGATTCAGAGTTCCAAACACATCTATCTATATGGGAGAAAACAGAGTGAAACGTAAAAACTCAAACTGTTACTGGTAACGAACGCTTCATCCTAGAGAGTGAATATTGGGCAGCTAAGTGGACTTAGTGAACTGATCGTTACCACAAGAATCATCAGGTTCGGATGAAAAAATATTTGTCGACTATTCAGAAAACCAGTTGTGTTTTGGAAGCTTGGCACACCTTTCCAATAAAGTGTCTTACGCAGTCTCTGCTTGTGGCTACTTCAAGAGGAAACAAATCATAGAGACAGAACTTAGAACTACTTTATTTTGTGAAGTTTCAAAGAGCTAGCACAAACCGTGTATGATTTAGACTTCCAAACACATCTATCTATATAGGAGGAAATAGAGTGAAACCTAAAATTTCGAAGTGTTACCGGAAACGAACGCTTCAAGCAAGAGGAGTGAAAATTGGGCAGCTAAGTGGACTTAGTGAACTGATCATTACCACAGAGAATCATCTAGATTGGGTAAAAAAATACTTGCCGAGATTTCAGAAATTCAGTAGTTTTTTTGGAAGCTTGGCACACCTTTGAAATGAAAGTGTCTTTCGGCAGTCTCTGCTGGGGTACTACAAGAGGAAACAAACCATAGACATAGAACTTAGAACTACTTTATTTTGTCAAGTTTCAAGGAGCTAGCACAAACCGTGTTTGATTCAGAGTTCCAAACACATCTATCTATATGGGAGAAAACAGAGTGAAACGTAAAAACTCAAACAGTTACTGGTAACGAACGATTCATCCTAGAGAGTGAATATTGGGCAGCTAAGTGGACTTAGTGAACTGATCGTTACCACAAGAATCACCAGGATCGGATGAAAAAATATTTGCCGACTATTCAGAAAACCAGTAGTTTTTTGGAAGCTTGGCACACCTTTCCAATGAAAGTGTCTTACGCAGTCTCTGCTTGTGGCTACTAAAAGAGGAAACAATCCATAGAGACAGAACTTAGAACTACTTTATTTTGTGAAGTTTCAAAAAGCTAGCACAAACCGTGTTTGATTTAGAGTTCCCAACACATCTATCTATATAGGAGAAAACAGAGTGAAACCTAAAAATTCAAAGTGTCACTGGAAACCAACGCTTCAAGCAAGAAGAATGAAAATTGGGCAGCTAAGTGGACTCATTGAATTGATCATTACCACAGAGAATCATGAAGATTGGGTGAAAAAAAATTTGCCGAGATTTCAGAAAACCAGTACTTTTTTGGAAGCTTGGCAAACCTTTGAAATGAAAGTGTCTTTCGGCAGTCTCTGCTTGGGGTAATTCAAGAGGAAACAAACCACAAAGACAGAACTTAGAACTACTTTATTTTGTCAAGTTTCAAGGAGCTAGCACAAACCGTGTTTGATTTAGACTTCCAAACACATCTATCTATATAGGAGGAAATAGAGTGAAACCTAAAAATTCGAAGTATTACTGGAAATGAATGCTTCAAGCAAGAAGAGTGAAAATTGGGCAGCTAGGTGGACTTAGTGAACTGATCATTACCACAAAGAATCATCTAGATTTGGTGAAAAATTATTTGCCGAGATTTCAGAAATCCAGTAGTCTTTTGGAAGCTAGGCACACCTTTGAAATGAGAGTGTCTTTCGGCAGTCTCTGTTGGGGTACTACAAGAGGAAACAAACCATAGACATAGAACTTAGAACTACTTTATTTTGTCAAGTTTCAAGGAGCTAGCACAAACCATGTTTGATTCAGAGTTCCAAACACATCTATCTATATGGGAGAAAACAGAGTGAAACGTAAAAACTCCAACTGTTACTGGTAACAAACGCTTCATCCTAGAAGAGTGAATATTGGGCAGCTAAGTGGACTTAGTGAACTGATCGTTACCACAAGAATCATCATTATCGGATGAAAAAATATTTGCCGACTATTCAGAAAAACAGTAGTTTTTTGGAAGCTTAGCACAGCTTTCCAATGAAAGTGTCTTACGCAGTCTCTGCTTGTGGTAACTTCAAGAGGAAACAAACCATAGAGAAAGAACTTGGAACTACTTTATTTTGAGAAGTTTCAAAAAGCTAGCACAAACCGTGTTTGATTTAGAGTTCCAAACACATCTATCTATATAGGAGAAAACAGAGTGAAACCTAAAATTTCAAAGTGTCACTAGAAACGAACGCTTCAAGCAAGAAGAATGAAAATTAGGCACCTAAGTGGACTCATTGAATTGATCATTACCACAGAGAATCATGAAGATTGTGTGAAAAAAATTTGCCGAGATTTCAGAAAACCAGTACTTTTTTGGAAGCTTGGCACACCTTTGAAATGAAAGTGTCTTTCAGCAGTCTCTGCTTGGGGTAATTCAAGAGGAAACAAACCACAAAGACAGAACTTACAACTACTTTATTTTGTCAAGTTTCAAGGAGCTAGCACAAACCGTGTTTGATTTAGACTTCCAAACACATCTATCTATATAGGAGGAAATAGAGTGAAACCTAAAAATTCGAAGTGTTACCGGAAACGAACGCTTCAAGCAAGAAGAGTGAAAATTGGGCAGCTAAGCGGACTTAGTGAACTGATCATTACCACAGGGAATCATCTAGATTGGGTAAAAAAATACTTGCCGAGATTTCAGAAATCCAGTAGTTTTTTGGAAGCTTGGCACACCTTTGAAATGAGAGTGTCTTTCGGCAGTCTCTGTTGGTGTACTAAAAGAGGAAACAAACCATAGACATAGAACTTAGAACTACTTTATTTTGTCAAGTTTCAAGGAGCTAGCACAAACCGTGTTTGATTCAGAGTTCCAAACACATCTATCTATATGGGAGAAAACAGAGTGAAACGTAAAAACTCAAACTGTTACTGGTAACGAACGCTTCATCCTAGAGAGTGAATATTGGGCAGCTAAGTGGACTTAGTGAACTGATCGTTACCACAAGAATCATCAGGTTCGGATGAAAAAATATTTGTCGACTATTCAGAAAACCAGTTGTGTTTTGGAAGCTTGGCACACCTTTCCAATAAAGTGTCTTACGCAGTCTCTGCTTGTGGCTACTTCAAGAGGAAACAAATCATAGAGACAGAACTTAGAACTACTTTATTTTGTGAAGTTTCAAAGAGCTAGCACAAACCGTGTATGATTTAGACTTCCAAACACATCTATCTATATAGGAGGAAATAGAGTGAAACCTAAAATTTCGAAGTGTTACCGGAAACGAACGCTTCAAGCAAGAGGAGTGAAAATTGGGCAGCTAAGTGGACTTAGTGAACTGATCATTACCACAGAGAATCATCTAGATTGGGTAAAAAAATACTTGCCGAGATTTCAGAAATTCAGTAGTTTTTTTGGAAGCTTGGCACACCTTTGAAATGAAAGTGTCTTTCGGCAGTCTCTGCTGGGGTACTACAAGAGGAAACAAACCATAGACATAGAACTTAGAACTACTTTATTTTGTCAAGTTTCAAGGAGCTAGCACAAACCGTGTTTGATTCAGAGTTCCAAACACATCTATCTATATGGGAGAAAACAGAGTGAAACGTAAAAACTCAAACAGTTACTGGTAACGAACGATTCATCCTAGAGAGTGAATATTGGGCAGCTAAGTGGACTTAGTGAACTGATCGTTACCACAAGAATCACCAGGATCGGATGAAAAAATATTTGCCGACTATTCAGAAAACCAGTAGTTTTTTGGAAGCTTGGCACACCTTTCCAATGAAAGTGTCTTACGCAGTCTCTGCTTGTGGCTACTAAAAGAGGAAACAATCCATAGAGACAGAACTTAGAACTACTTTATTTTGTGAAGTTTCAAAAAGCTAGCACAAACCATGTTTGATTTAGAGTTCCCAACACATCTATCTATATAGGAGAAAACAGAGTGAAACCTAAAAATTGAAAGTGTCACTGGAAACCAACGCTTCAAGCAAGAAGAATGAAAATTGGGCAGCTAAGTGGACTCATTGAATTGATCATTACCACAGAGAATCATGAAGATTGGGTGAAAAAAAATTTGCCGAGATTTCAGAAAACCAGTACTTTTTTGGAAGCTTGGCAAACCTTTGAAATGAAAGTGTCTTTCGGCAGTCTCTGCTTGGGGTAATTCAAGAGGAAACAAACCACAAAGACAGAACTTAGAACTACTTTATTTTGTCAAGTTTCAAGGAGCTAGCACAAACCGTGTTTGATTTAGACTTCCAAACACATCTATCTATATAGGAGGAAATAGAGTGAAACCTAAAAATTCGAAGTATTACTGGAAATGAATGCTTCAAGCAAGAAGAGTGAAAATTGGGCAGCTAAGTGGACTTAGTGAACTGATCATTACCACAAAGAATCATCTAGATTTGGTGAAAAATTATTTGCCGAGATTTCAGAAATCCAGTAGTTTTTTGGAAGCTAGGCACACCTTTGAAATGAGAGTGTCTTTCGGCAGTCTCTGTTGGGGTACTACAAGAGGAAACAAACCATAGACCTAGAACTTAGAACTACTTTATTTTGTCAAGTTTCAAGGAGCTAGCACAAACCATGTTTGATTCAGAGTTCCAAACACATCTATCTATATGGGAGAAAACAGAGTGAAACGTAAAAACTCCAACTGTTACTGGTAACAAACGCTTCATCCTAGAAGAGTGAATATTGGGCAGCTAAGTGGACTTAGTGAACTGATCGTTACCACAAGAATCATCATTATCGGATGAAAAAATATTTGCCGACTATTCAGAAAAACAGTAGTTTTTTGGAAGCTTAGCACAGCTTTCCAATGAAAGTGTCTTACGCAGTCTCTGCTTGTGGTAACTTCAAGAGGAAACAAACCATAGAGAAAGAACTTGGAACTACTTTATTTTGAGAAGTTTCAAAAAGCTAGCACAAACCGTGTTTGATTTAGAGTTCCAAACACATCTATCTATATAGGAGAAAACAGAGTGAAACCTAAAATTTCAAAGTGTCACTAGAAACGAACGCTTCAAGCAAGAAGAATGAAAATTGGGCACCTAAGTGGACTCATTGAATTGATCATTACCACAGAGAATCATGAAGATTGGGTGAAAAAAATTTGCCGATATTTCAGAAAACCAGTACTTTTTTGGAAGCTTGGCACACCTTTGAAATGAAAGTGTCTTTCAGCAGTCTCTGCTTGGGGTAATTCAAGAGGAAACAAACCACAAAGACAGAACTTACAACTACTTTATTTTGTCAAGTTTCAAGGAGCTAGCACAAACCGTGTTTGATTTAGACTTCCAAACACATCTATCTATATAGGAGGAAATAGAGTGAAACCTAAAAATTCGAAGTGTTACCGGAAACGAACGCTTCAAGCAAGAAGAGTGAAAATTGGGCAGCTAAGCGGACTTAGTGAACTGATCATTACCACAGGGAATCATCTAGATTGGGTAAAAAAATACTTGCCGAGATTTCAGAAATCCAGTAGTTTTTTGGAAGCTTGGCACACCTTTGAAATGAGAGTGTCTTTCGGCAGTCTCTGTTGGTGTACTAAAAGAGGAAACAAACCATAGACATAGAACTTAGAACTACTTTATTTTGTCAAGTTTCAAGGAGCTAGCACAAACCGTGTTTGATTCAGAGTTCCAAACACATCTATCTATATGGGAGAAAACAGAGTGAAACGTAAAAACTCAAACTGTTACTGGTAACGAACGCTTCATCCTAGAGAGTGAATATTGGGCAGCTAAGTGGACTTAGTGAACTGATCGTTACCACAAGAATCATCAGGTTCGGATGAAAAAATATTTGTCGACTATTCAGAAAACCAGTTGTGTTTTGGAAGCTTGGCACACCTTTCCAATAAAGTGTCTTACGCAGTCTCTGCTTGTGGCTACTTC
Source organism: Callospermophilus lateralis (assembly GCF_048772815.1). Classification (NCBI taxonomy): domain Eukaryota; kingdom Metazoa; phylum Chordata; class Mammalia; order Rodentia; family Sciuridae; genus Callospermophilus; species Callospermophilus lateralis. The sequence continues at coordinate 24,149 of NW_027515065.1, read as the reverse complement.
AAGAGGAAACAAATCATAGAGACAGAACTTAGAACTACTTTATTTTGTGAAGTTTCAAAGAGCTAGCACAAACCGTGTATGATTTAGACTTCCAAACACATCTATCTATATAGGAGGAAATAGAGTGAAACCTAAAATTTCGAAGTGTTACCGGAAACGAACGCTTCAAGCAAGAGGAGTGAAAATTGGGCAGCTAAGTGGACTTAGTGAACTGATCATTACCACAGAGAATCATCTAGATTGGGTAAAAAAATACTTGCCGAGATTTCAGAAATTCAGTAGTTTTTTTGGAAGCTTGGCACACCTTTGAAATGAAAGTGTCTTTCGGCAGTCTCTGCTGGGGTACTACAAGAGGAAACAAACCATAGACATAGAACTTAGAACTACTTTATTTTGTCAAGTTTCAAGGAGCTAGCACAAACCGTGTTTGATTCAGAGTTCCAAACACATCTATCTATATGGGAGAAAACAGAGTGAAACGTAAAAACTCAAACAGTTACTGGTAACGAACGATTCATCCTAGAGAGTGAATATTGGGCAGCTAAGTGGACTTAGTGAACTGATCGTTACCACAAGAATCACCAGGATCGGATGAAAAAATATTTGCCGACTATTCAGAAAACCAGTAGTTTTTTGGAAGCTTGGCACACCTTTCCAATGAAAGTGTCTTACGCAGTCTCTGCTTGTGGCTACTAAAAGAGGAAACAATCCATAGAGACAGAACTTAGAACTACTTTATTTTGTGAAGTTTCAAAAAGCTAGCACAAACCGTGTTTGATTTAGAGTTCCCAACACATCTATCTATATAGGAGAAAACAGAGTGAAACCTAAAAATTGAAAGTGTCACTGGAAACCAACGCTTCAAGCAAGAAGAATGAAAATTGGGCAGCTAAGTGGACTCATTGAATTGATCATTACCACAGAGAATCATGAAGATTGGGTGAAAAAAAATTTGCCGAGATTTCAGAAAACCAGTACTTTTTTGGAAGCTTGGCAAACCTTTGAAATGAAAGTGTCTTTCGGCAGTCTCTGCTTGGGGTAATTCAAGAGGAAACAAACCACAAAGACAGAACTTAGAACTACTTTATTTTGTCAAGTTTCAAGGAGCTAGCACAAACCGTGTTTGATTTAGACTTCCAAACACATCTATCTATATAGGAGGAAATAGAGTGAAACCTAAAAATTCGAAGTATTACTGGAAATGAATGCTTCAAGCAAGAAGAGTGAAAATTGGGCAGCTAAGTGGACTTAGTGAACTGATCATTACCACAAAGAATCATCTAGATTTGGTGAAAAATTATTTGCCGAGATTTCAGAAATCCAGTAGTTTTTTGGAAGCTAGGCACACCTTTGAAATGAGAGTGTCTTTCGGCAGTCTCTGTTGGGGTACTACAAGAGGAAACAAACCATAGACCTAGAACTTAGAACTACTTTATTTTGTCAAGTTTCAAGGAGCTAGCACAAACCATGTTTGATTCAGAGTTCCAAACACATCTATCTATATGGGAGAAAACAGAGTGAAACGTAAAAACTCCAACTGTTACTGGTAACAAACGCTTCATCCTAGAAGAGTGAATATTGGGCAGCTAAGTGGACTTAGTGAACTGATCGTTACCACAAGAATCATCATTATCGGATGAAAAAATATTTGCCGACTATTCAGAAAAACAGTAGTTTTTTGGAAGCTTAGCACAGCTTTCCAATGAAAGTGTCTTACGCAGTCTCTGCTTGTGGTAACTTCAAGAGGAAACAAACCATAGAGAAAGAACTTGGAACTACTTTATTTTGAGAAGTTTCAAAAAGCTAGCACAAACCGTGTTTGATTTAGAGTTCCAAACACATCTATCTATATAGGAGAAAACAGAGTGAAACCTAAAATTTCAAAGTGTCACTAGAAACGAACGCTTCAAGCAAGAAGAATGAAAATTGGGCACCTAAGTGGACTCATTGAATTGATCATTACCACAGAGAATCATGAAGATTGGGTGAAAAAAATTTGCCGAGATTTCAGAAAACCAGTACTTTTTTGGAAGCTTGGCACACCTTTGAAATGAAAGTGTCTTTCAGCAGTCTCTGCTTGGGGTAATTCAAGAGGAAACAAACCACAAAGACAGAACTTACAACTACTTTATTTTGTCAAGTTTCAAGGAGCTAGCACAAACCGTGTTTGATTTAGACTTCCAAACACATCTATCTATATAGGAGGAAATAGAGTGAAACCTAAAAATTCGAAGTGTTACCGGAAACGAACGCTTCAAGCAAGAAGAGTGAAAATTGGGCAGCTAAGCGGACTTAGTGAACTGATCATTACCACAGGGAATCATCTAGATTGGGTAAAAAAATACTTGCCGAGATTTCAGAAATCCAGTAGTTTTTTGGAAGCTTGGCACACCTTTGAAATGAGAGTGTCTTTCGGCAGTCTCTGTTGGTGTACTAAAAGAGGAAACAAACCATAGACATAGAACTTAGAACTACTTTATTTTGTCAAGTTTCAAGGAGCTAGCACAAACCGTGTTTGATTCAGAGTTCCAAACACATCTATCTATATGGGAGAAAACAGAGTGAAACGTAAAAACTCAAACTGTTACTGGTAACGAACGCTTCATCCTAGAGAGTGAATATTGGGCAGCTAAGTGGACTTAGTGAACTGATCGTTACCACAAGAATCATCAGGTTCGGATGAAAAAATATTTGTGGACTATTCAGAAAACCAGTTGTGTTTTGGAAGCTTGGCACACCTTTCCAATAAAGTGTCTTACGCAGTCTCTGCTTGTGGCTACTTCAAGAGGAAACAAATCATAGAGACAGAACTTAGAACTACTTTATTTTGTGAAGTTTCAAAGAGCTAGCACAAACCGTGTATGATTTAGACTTCCAAACACATCTATCTATATAGGAGGAAATAGAGTGAAACCTAAAATTTCGAAGTGTTACCGGAAACGAACGCTTCAAGCAAGAGGAGTGAAAATTGGGCAGCTAAGTGGACTTAGTGAACTGATCATTACCACAGAGAATCATCTAGATTGGGTAAAAAAATACTTGCCGAGATTTCAGAAATTCAGTAGTTTTTTTGGAAGCTTGGCACACCTTTGAAATGAAAGTGTCTTTCGGCAGTCTCTGCTGGGGTACTACAAGAGGAAACAAACCATAGACATAGAACTTAGAACTACTTTATTTTGTCAAGTTTCAAGGAGCTAGCACAAACCGTGTTTGATTCAGAGTTCCAAACACATCTATCTATATGGGAGAAAACAGAGTGAAACGTAAAAACTCAAACAGTTACTGGTAACGAACGATTCATCCTAGAGAGTGAATATTGGGCAGCTAAGTGGACTTAGTGAACTGATCGTTACCACAAGAATCACCAGGATCGGATGAAAAAATATTTGCCGACTATTCAGAAAACCAGTAGTTTTTTGGAAGCTTGGCACACCTTTCCAATGAAAGTGTCTTACGCAGTCTCTGCTTGTGGCTACTAAAAGAGGAAACAATCCATAGAGACAGAACTTAGAACTACTTTATTTTGTGAAGTTTCAAAAAGCTAGCACAAACCGTGTTTGATTTAGAGTTCCCAACACATCTATCTATATAGGAGAAAACAGAGTGAAACCTAAAAATTGAAAGTGTCACTGGAAACCAACGCTTCAAGCAAGAAGAATGAAAATTGGGCAGCTAAGTGGACTCATTGAATTGATCATTACCACAGAGAATCATGAAGATTGGGTGAAAAAAAATTTGCCGAGATTTCAGAAAACCAGTACTTTTTTGGAAGCTTGGCAAACCTTTGAAATGAAAGTGTCTTTCGGCAGTCTCTGCTTGGGGTAATTCAAGAGGAAACAAACCACAAAGACAGAACTTAGAACTACTTTATTTTGTCAAGTTTCAAGGAGCTAGCACAAACCGTGTTTGATTTACTTCCAAACACATCTATCTATATAGGAGGAAATAGAGTGAAACCTAAAAATTCGAAGTATTACTGGAAATGAATGCTTCAAGCAAGAAGAGTGAAAATTGGGCAGCTAAGTGGACTTAGTGAACTGATCATTACCACAAAGAATCATCTAGATTTGGTGAAAAATTATTTGCCGAGATTTCAGAAATCCAGTAGTTTTTTGGAAGCTAGGCACACCTTTGAAATGAGAGTGTCTTTCGGCAGTCTCTGTTGGGGTACTACAAGAGGAAACAAACCATAGACATAGAACTTAGAACTACTTTATTTTGTCAAGTTTCAAGGAGCTAGCACAAACCATGTTTGATTCAGAGTTCCAAACACATCTATCTATATGGGAGAAAACAGAGTGAAACGTAAAAACTCCAACTGTTACTGGTAACAAACGCTTCATCCTAGAAGAGTGAATATTGGGCAGCTAAGTGGACTTAGTGAACTGATCGTTACCACAAGAATCATCATTATCGGATGAAAAAATATTTGCCGACTATTCAGAAAAACAGTAGTTTTTTGGAAGCTTAGCACAGCTTTCCAATGAAAGTGTCTTACGCAGTCTCTGCTTGTGGTAACTTCAAGAGGAAACAAACCATAGAGAAAGAACTTGGAACTACTTTATTTTGAGAAGTTTCAAAAAGCTAGCACAAACCGTGTTTGATTTAGAGTTCCAAACACATCTATCTATATAGGAGAAAACAGAGTGAAACCTAAAATTTCAAAGTGTCACTAGAAACGAACGCTTCAAGCAAGAAGAATGAAAATTGGGCACCTAAGTGGACTCATTGAATTGATCATTACCACAGAGAATCATGAAGATTGTGTGAAAAAAATTTGCCGAGATTTCAGAAAACCAGTACTTTTTTGGAAGCTTGGCACACCTTTGAAATGAAAGTGTCTTTCAGCAGTCTCTGCTTGGGGTAATTCAAGAGGAAACAAACCACAAAGACAGAACTTACAACTACTTTATTTTGTCAAGTTTCAAGGAGCTAGCACAAACCGTGTTTGATTTAGACTTCCAAACACATCTATCTATATAGGAGGAAATAGAGTGAAACCTAAAAATTCGAAGTGTTACCGGAAACGAACGCTTCAAGCAAGAAGAGTGAAAATTGGGCAGCTAAGCGGACTTAGTGAACTGATCATTACCACAGGGAATCATCTAGATTGGGTAAAAAAATACTGGCCGAGATTTCAGAAATCCAGTAGTTTTTTGGAAGCTTGGCACACCTTTGAAATGAGAGTGTCTTTCGGCAGTCTCTGTTGGTGTACTACAAGAGGAAACAAACCATAGACATAGAACTTAGAACTACTTTATTTTGTCAAGTTTCAAGGAGCTAGCACAAACCGTGTTTGATTCAGAGTTCCAAACACATCTATCTATATGGGAGAAAACAGAGTGAAACGTAAAAACTCAAACTGTTACTGGTAAAGAACGCTTCATCCTAGAGAGTGAATATTGGGCAGCTAAGTGGACTTAGTGAACTGATCGTTACCACAAGAATCATCAGGTTCGGATGAAAAAGTATTTGTCGACTATTCAGAAAACCAGTTGTGTTTTGGAAGCTTGGCACACCTTTCCAATAAAGTGTCTTACGCAGTCTCTGCTTGTGGCTACTTCAAGAGGAAACAAATCATAGAGACAGAACTTAGAACTACTTTATTTTGTGAAGTTTCAAAGAGCTAGCACAAACCGTGTATTATTTAGACTTCCAAACAAATCTATCTATATAGGAGGAAATAGAGTGAAACCTAAAATTTCGAAGTGTTACCGGAAACGAACGCTTCAAGCAAGAGGAGTGAAAATTGGGCAGCTAAGTGGACTTAGTGAACTGATCATTACCACAGAGAATCATCTAGATTGGGTAAATAATACTTGCCGAGATTTCAGAAATTCAGTAGTTTTTTTGGAAGCTTGGCACACCTTTGAAATGAAAGTGTCTTTCGGCAGTCTCTGCTGGGGTACTACAAGAGGAAACAAACCATAGACATAGAACTTAGAACTACTTTATTTTGTCAAGTTTCAAGGAGCTAGCACAAACCGTGTTTGATTCAGAGTTCCAAACACATCTATCTATATGGGAGAAAACAGAGTGAAACGTAAAAACTCAAACAGTTACTGGTAACGAACGATTCATCCTAGAGAGTGAATATTGGGCAGCTAAGTGGACTTAGTGAACTGATCGTTACCACAAGAATCACCAGGATCGGATGAAAAAATATTTGCCGACTATTCAGAAAACCAGTAGTTTTTTGGAAGCTTGGCACACCTTTCCAATGAAAGTGTCTTACGCAGTCTCTGCTTGTGGCTACTAAAAGAGGAAACAATCCATAGAGACAGAACTTAGAACTACTTTATTTTGTGAAGTTTCAAAAAGCTAGCACAAACCGTGTTTGATTTAGAGTTCCCAACACATCTATCTATATAGGAGAAAACAGAGTGAAACCTAAAAATTGAAAGTGTCACTGGAAACCAACGCTTCAAGCAAGAAGAATGAAAATTGGGCAGCTAAGTGGACTCATTGAATTGATCATTACCACAGAGAATCATGAAGATTGGGTGAAAAAAAATTTGCCGAGATTTCAGAAAACCAGTACTTTTTTGGAAGCTTGGCAAACCTTTGAAATGAAAGTGTCTTTCGGCAGTCTCTGCTTGGGGTAATTCAAGAGGAAACAAACCACAAAGACAGAACTTAGAACTACTTTATTTTGTCAAGTTTCAAGGAGCTAGCACAAACCGTGTTTGATTTAGACTTCCAAACACATCTATCTATATAGGAGGAAATAGAGTGAAACCTAAAAATTTGAAGTATTACTGGAAATGAATGCTTCAAGCAAGAAGAGTGAAAATTGGGCAGCTAAGTGGACTTAGTGAACTGATCATTACCACAAAGAATCATCTAGATTTGGTGAAAAATTATTTGCCGAGATTTCAGAAATCCAGTAGTTTTTTGGAAGCTAGGCACACCTTTGAAATGAGAGTGTCTTTCGGCAGTCTCTGTTGGGGTACTACAAGAGGAAACAAACCATAGACATAGAACTTAGAACTACTTTATTTTGTCAAGTTTCAAGGAGCTAGCACAAACCATGTTTGATTCAGAGTTCCAAACACATCTATCTATATGGGAGAAAACAGAGTGAAACGTAAAAACTCCAACTGTTACTGGTAACAAACGCTTCATCCTAGAAGAGTGAATATTGGGCAGCTAAGTGGACTTAGTGAACTGATCGTTACCACAAGAATCATCATTATCGGATGAAAAAATATTTGCCGACTATTCAGAAAAACAGTAGTTTTTTGGAAGCTTAGCACAGCTTTCCAATGAAAGTGTCTTACGCAGTCTCTGCTTGTGGTAACTTCAAGAGGAAACAAACCATAGAGAAAGAACTTGGAACTACTTTATTTTGAGAAGTTTCAAAAAGCTAGCACAAACCGTGTTTGATTTAGAGTTCCAAACACATCTATCTATATATTAGAAAACAGAGTGAAACCTAAAATTTCAAAGTGTCACTAGAAACGAACGCTTCAAGCAAGAAGAATGAAAAATGGGCACCTAAGTGGACTCATTGAATTGATCATTACCACAGAGAATCATGAAGATTGGGTGAAAAAAATTTGCCGAGATTTCAGAAAACCAGTACTTTTTTGGAAGCTTGGCACACCTTTGAAATGAAAGTGTCTTTCAGCAGTCTCTGCTTGGGGTAATTCAAGAGGAAACAAACCACAAAGACAGAACTTACAACTACTTTATTTTGTCAAGTTTCAAGGAGCTAGCACAAACCGTGTTTGATTTAGACTTCCAAACACATCTATCTATATAGGAGGAAATAGAGTGAAACCTAAAAATTCGAAGTGTTACCGGAAACGAACGCTTCAAGCAAGAAGAGTGAAAATTGGGCAGCTAAGCGGACTTAGTGAACTGATCATTACCACAGGGAATCATCTAGATTGGGTAAAAAAATACTGGCCGAGATTTCAGAAATCCAGTAGTTTTTTGGAAGCTTGGCACACCTTTGAAATGAGAGTGTCTTTCGGCAGTCTCTGTTGGTGTACTACAAGAGGAAACAAACCATAGACATAGAACTTAGAACTACTTTATTTTGTCAAGTTTCAAGGAGCTAGCACAAACCGTGTTTGATTCAGAGTTCCAAACACATCTATCTATATGGGAGAAAACAGAGTGAAACGTAAAAACTCCAACTGTTACTGGTAACAAACGCTTCATCCTAGAAGAGTGAATATTGGGCAGCTAAGTGGACTTAGTGAACTGATCGTTACCACAAGAATCATCATTATCGGATGAAAAAATATTTGCCGACTATTCAGAAAAACAGTAGTTTTTTGGAAGCTTAGCACAGCTTTCCAATGAAAGTGTCTTACGCAGTCTCTGCTTGTGGTAACTTCAAGAGGAAACAAACCATAGAGAAAGAACATGGAACTACTTTATTTTGAGAAGTTTCAAAAAGCTAGCACAAACCGTGTTTGATTTAGAGTTTTAAACACATCTATCTATATAGGAGAAAACAGAGTGAAACCTAAAATTTCAAAGTGTCACTAGAAACGAACGCTTCAAGCAAGAAGAATGAAAATTGGGCACCTAAGTGGACTCATTGAATTGATCATTACCACAGAGAATCATGAAGATTGGGTGAAAAAAATTTGCCGAGATTTCAGAAAACCAGTACTTTTTTGGAAGCTTGGCACACCTTTGAAATGAAAGTGTCTTTCAGCAGTCTCTGCTTGGGGTAATTCAACAGGAAACAAACCACAAAGACAGAACTTACAACTACTTTATTTTGTCAAGTTTCAAGGAGCTAGCACAAACCGTGTTTGATTTAGACTTCCAAACACATCTATCTATATAGGAGGAAATAGAGTGAAACCTAAAAATTCGAAGTGTTACCGGAAACGAACGCTTCAAGCAAGAAGAGTGAAAATTGGGCAGCTAAACGGACTCAGTGAACTGATCATTACCACAGGGAATCATCTAGATTGGGTAAAAAAATACTTGCCGAGATTTCAGAAATCCAGTAGTTTTTTGGAAGCTTGGCACACCTTTGAAATGAGAGTGTCTTTCAGTAGTCTCTGTTGGTGTACTACAAGAGGAAACAAACCATAGACATAGAATTTAGAACTACTTTATTTTGTCAAGTTTCAAGGAGCTAGCACAAACCGTGTTTGATTCAGAGTTCCAAACACATCTATCTATATGGGAGAAAACAGAGTGAAACGTAAAAACTCAAACTGTTACTGGTAACGAACGCTTCATCCTAGAGAGTGAATATTGGGCAGCTAAGTGGACTTAGTGAACTGATCGTTACCACAAGAATCATCAGGTTCGGATGAAAAAGTATTTGTCGACTATTCAGAAAACCAGTTGTGTTTTGGAAGCTTGGCACACCTTTCCAATAAAGTGTCTTACGCAGTCTCTGCTTGTGGCTACTTCAAGAGGAAACAAATCATAGAGACAGAACTTAGAACTACTTTATTTTGTGAAGTTTCAAAGAGCTAGCACAAACCGTGTATTATTTAGACTTCCAAACAAATCTATCTATATAGGAGGAAATAGAGTGAAACCTAAAATTTCGAAGTGTTACCGGAAACGAACGCTTCAAGCAAGAGGAGTGAAAATTGGGCAGCTAAGTGGACTTAGTGAACTGATCATTACCACAGAGAATCATCTAGATTGGGTAAATAATACTTGCCGAGATTTCAGAAATTCAGTAGTTTTTTTGGAAGCTTGGCACACCTTTGAAATGAAAGTGTCTTTCGGCAGTCTCTGCTGGGGTACTACAAGAGGAAACAAACCATAGACATAGAACTTAGAACTACTTTATTTTGTCAAGTTTCAAGGAGCTAGCACAAACCGTGTTTGATTCAGAGTTCCAAACACATCTATCTATATGGGAGAAAACAGAGTGAAACGTAAAAACTCAAACAGTTACTGGTAACGAACGATTCATCCTAGAGAGTGAATATTGGGCAGCTAAGTGGACTTAGTGAACTGATCGTTACCACAAGAATCACCAGGATCGGATGAAAAAATATTTGCCGACTATTCAGAAAACCAGTAGTTTTTTGGAAGCTTGGCACACCTTTCCAATGAAAGTGTCTTACGCAGTCTCTGCTTGTGGCTACTAAAAGAGGAAACAATCCATAGAGACAGAACTTAGAACTACTTTATTTTGTGAAGTTTCAAAAAGCTAGCACAAACCGTGTTTGATTTAGAGTTCCCAACACATCTATCTATATAGGAGAAAACAGAGTGAAACCTAAAAATTGAAAGTGTCACTGGAAACCAACGCTTCAAGCAAGAAGAATGAAAATTGGGCAGCTAAGTGGACTCATTGAATTGATCATTACCACAGAGAATCATGAAGATTGGGTGAAAAAAAATTTGCCGAGATTTCAGAAAACCAGTACTTTTTTGGAAGCTTGGCAAACCTTTGAAATGAAAGTGTCTTTCGGCAGTCTCTGCTTGGGGTAATTCAAGAGGAAACAAACCACAAAGACAGAACTTAGAACTACTTTATTTTGTCAAGTTTCAAGGAGCTAGCACAAACCGTGTTTGATTTAGACTTCCAAACACATCTATCTATATAGGAGGAAATAGAGTGAAACCTAAAAATTCGAAGTATTACTGGAAATGAATGCTTCAAGCAAGAAGAGTGAAAATTGGGCAGCTAAGTGGACTTAGTGAACTGATCATTACCACAAAGAATCATCTAGATTTGGTGAAAAATTATTTGCCGAGATTTCAGAAATCCAGTAGTTTTTTGGAAGCTAGGCACACCTTTGAAATGAGAGTGTCTTTCGGCAGTCTCTGTTGGGGTACTACAAGAGGAAACAAACCATAGACATAGAACTTAGAACTACTTTATTTTGTCAAGTTTCAAGGAGCTAGCACAAACCATGTTTGATTCAGAGTTCCAAACACATCTATCTATATGGGAGAAAACAGAGTGAAACGTAAAAACTCCAACTGTTACTGGTAACAAACGCTTCATCCTAGAAGAGTGAATATTGGGCAGCTAAGTGGACTTAGTGAACTGATCGTTACCACAAGAATCATCATTATCGGATGAAAAAATATTTGCCGACTATTCAGAAAAACAGTAGTTTTTTGGAAGCTTAGCACAGCTTTCCAATGAAAGTGTCTTACGCAGTCTCTGCTTGTGGTAACTTCAAGAGGAAACAAACCATAGAGAAAGAACTTGGAACTACTTTATTTTGAGAAGTTTCAAAAAGCTAGCACAAACCGTGTTTGATTTAGAGTTCCAAACACATCTATCTATATATTAGAAAACAGAGTGAAACCTAAAATTTCAAAGTGTCACTAGAAACGAACGCTTCAAGCAAGAAGAATGAAAAATGGGCACCTAAGTGGACTCATTGAATTGATCATTACCACAGAGAATCATGAAGATTGGGTGAAAAAAATTTGCCGAGATTTCAGAAAACCAGTACTTTTTTGGAAGCTTGGCACACCTTTGAAATGAAAGTGTCTTTCAGCAGTCTCTGCTTGGGGTAATTCAAGAGGAAACAAACCACAAAGACAGAACTTACAACTACTTTATTTTGTCAAGTTTCAAGGAGCTAGCACAAACCGTGTTTGATTTAGACTTCCAAACACATCTATCTATATAGGAGGAAATAGAGTGAAACCTAAAAATTCGAAGTGTTACCGGAAACGAACGCTTCAAGCAAGAAGAGTGAAAATTGGGCAGCTAAGCGGACTTAGTGAACTGATCATTACCACAGGGAATCATCTAGATTGGGTAAAAAAATACTGGCCGAGATTTCAGAAATCCAGTAGTTTTTTGGAAGCTTGGCACACCTTTGAAATGAGAGTGTCTTTCGGCAGTCTCTGTTGGTGTACTACAAGAGGAAACAAACCATAGACATAGAACTTAGAACTACTTTATTTTGTCAAGTTTCAAGGAGCTAGCACAAACCGTGTTTGATTCAGAGTTCCAAACACATCTATCTATATGGGAGAAAACAGAGTGAAACGTAAAAACTCCAACTGTTACTGGTAACAAACGCTTCATCCTAGAAGAGTGAATATTGGGCAGCTAAGTGGACTTAGTGAACTGATCGTTACCACAAGAATCATCATTATCGGATGAAAAAATATTTGCCGACTATTCAGAAAAACAGTAGTTTTTTGGAAGCTTAGCACAGCTTTCCAATGAAAGTGTCTTACGCAGTCTCTGCTTGTGGTAACTTCAAGAGGAAACAAACCATAGAGAAAGAACATGGAACTACTTTATTTTGAGAAGTTTCAAAAAGCTAGCACAAACCGTGTTTGATTTAGAGTTTTAAACACATCTATCTATATAGGAGAAAACAGAGTGAAACCTAAAATTTCAAAGTGTCACTAGAAACGAACGCTTCAAGCAAGAAGAATGAAAATTGGGCACCTAAGTGGACTCATTGAATTGATCATTACCACAGAGAATCATGAAGATTGGGTGAAAAAAATTTGCCGAGATTTCAGAAAACCAGTACTTTTTTGGAAGCTTGGCACACCTTTGAAATGAAAGTGTCTTTCAGCAGTCTCTGCTTGGGGTAATTCAACAGGAAACAAACCACAAAGACAGAACTTACAACTACTTTATTTTGTCAAGTTTCAAGGAGCTAGCACAAACCGTGTTTGATTTAGACTTCCAAACACATCTATCTATATAGGAGGAAATAGAGTGAAACCTAAAAATTCGAAGTGTTACCGGAAACGAACGCTTCAAGCAAGAAGAGTGAAAATTGGGCAGCTAAACGGACTCAGTGAACTGATCATTACCACAGGGAATCATCTAGATTGGGTAAAAAAATACTTGCCGAGATTTCAGAAATCCAGTAGTTTTTTGGAAGCTTGGCACACCTTTGAAATGAGAGTGTCTTTCAGTAGTCTCTGTTGGTGTACTACAAGAGGAAACAAACCATAGACATAGAATTTAGAACTACTTTATTTTGTCAAGTTTCAAGGAGCTAGCACAAACCGTGTTTGATTCAGAGTTCCAAACACATCTATCTATATGGGAGAAAACAGAGTGAAACGTAAAAACTCAAACTGTTACTGGTAACGAACGCTTCATCCTAGAGAGTGAATATTGGGCAGCTAAGTGGACTTAGTGAACTGATCGTTACCACAAGAATCATCAGGTTCGGATGAAAAAGTATTTGTCGACTATTCAGAAAACCAGTTGTGTTTTGGAAGCTTGGCACACCTTTCCAATAAAGTGTCTTACGCAGTCTCTGCTTGTGGCTACTTCAAGAGGAAACAAATCATAGAGACAGAACTTAGAACTACTTTATTTTGTGAAGTTTCAAAGAGCTAGCACAAACCGTGTATTATTTAGACTTCCAAACAAATCTATCTATATAGGAGGAAATAGAGTGAAACCTAAAATTTCGAAGTGTTACCGGAAACGAACGCTTCAAGCAAGAGGAGTGAAAATTGGGCAGCTAAGTGGACTTAGTGAACTGATCATTACCACAGAGAATCATCTAGATTGGGTAAATAATACTTGCCGAGATTTCAGAAATTCAGTAGTTTTTTTGGAAGCTTGGCACACCTTTGAAATGAAAGTGTCTTTCGGCAGTCTCTGCTGGGGTACTACAAGAGGAAACAAACCATAGACATAGAACTTAGAACTACTTTATTTTGTCAAGTTTCAAGGAGCTAGCACAAACCGTGTTTGATTCAGAGTTCCAAACACATCTATCTATATGGGAGAAAACAGAGTGAAACGTAAAAACTCAAACAGTTACTGGTAACGAACGATTCATCCTAGAGAGTGAATATTGGGCAGCTAAGTGGACTTAGTGAACTGATCGTTACCACAAGAATCACCAGGATCGGATGAAAAAATATTTGCCGACTATTCAGAAAACCAGTAGTTTTTTGGAAGCTTGGCACACCTTTCCAATGAAAGTGTCTTACGCAGTCTCTGCTTGTGGCTACTAAAAGAGGAAACAATCCATAGAGACAGAACTTAGAACTACTTTATTTTGTGAAGTTTCAAAAAGCTAGCACAAACCGTGTTTGATTTAGAGTTCCCAACACATCTATCTATATAGGAGAAAACAGAGTGAAACCTAAAAATTGAAAGTGTCACTGGAAACCAACGCTTCAAGCAAGAAGAATGAAAATTGGGCAGCTAAGTGGACTCATTGAATTGATCATTACCACAGAGAATCATGAAGATTGGGTGAAAAAAAATTTGCCGAGATTTCAGAAAACCAGTACTTTTTTGGAAGCTTGGCAAACCTTTGAAATGAAAGTGTCTTTCGGCAGTCTCTGCTTGGGGTAATTCAAGAGGAAACAAACCACAAAGACAGAACTTAGAACTACTTTATTTTGTCAAGTTTCAAGGAGCTAGCACAAACCGTGTTTGATTTAGACTTCCAAACACATCTATCTATATAGGAGGAAATAGAGTGAAACCTAAAAATTCGAAGTATTACTGGAAATGAATGCTTCAAGCAAGAAGAGTGAAAATTGGGCAGCTAAGTGGACTTAGTGAACTGATCATTACCACAAAGAATCATCTAGATTTGGTGAAAAATTATTTGCCGAGATTTCAGAAATCCAGTAGTTTTTTGGAAGCTAGGCACACCTTTGAAATGAGAGTGTCTTTCGGCAGTCTCTGTTGGGGTACTACAAGAGGAAACAAACCATAGACATAGAACTTAGAACTACTTTATTTTGTCAAGTTACAAGGAGCTAGCACAAACCATGTTTGATTCAGAGTTCCAAACACATCTATCTATATGGGAGAAAACAGAGTGAAACGTAAAAACTCCAACTGTTACTGGTAACAAACGCTTCATCCTAGAAGAGTGAATATTGGGCAGCTAAGTGGACTTAGTGAACTGATCGTTACCACAAGAATCATCATTATCGGATGAAAAAATATTTGCCGACTATTCAGAAAAACAGTAGTTTTTTGGAAGCTTAGCACAGCTTTCCAATGAAAGTGTCTTACGCAGTCTCTGCTTGTGGTAACTTCAAGAGGAAACAAACCATAGAGAAAGAACTTGGAACTACTTTATTTTGAGAAGTTTCAAAAAGCTAGCACAAACCGTGTTTGATTTAGAGTTCCAAACACATCTATCTATATATTAGAAAACAGAGTGAAACCTAAAATTTCAAAGTGTCACTAGAAACGAACGCTTCAAGCAAGAAGAATGAAAAATGGGCACCTAAGTGGACTCATTGAATTGATCATTACCACAGAGAATCATGAAGATTGGGTGAAAAAAATTTGCCGAGATTTCAGAAAACCAGTACTTTTTTGGAAGCTTGGCACACCTTTGAAATGAAAGTGTCTTTCAGCAGTCTCTGCTTGGGGTAATTCAAGAGGAAACAAACCACAAAGACAGAACTTACAACTACTTTATTTTGTCAAGTTTCAAGGAGCTAGCACAAACCGTGTTTGATTTAGACTTCCAAACACATCTATCTATATAGGAGGAAATAGAGTGAAACCTAAAAATTCGAAGTGTTACCGGAAACGAACGCTTCAAGCAAGAAGAGTGAAAATTGGGCAGCTAAGCGGACTTAGTGAACTGATCATTACCACAGGGAATCATCTAGATTGGGTAAAAAAATACTGGCCGAGATTTCAGAAATCCAGTAGTTTTTTGGAAGCTTGGCACACCTTTGAAATGAGAGTGTCTTTCGGCAGTCTCTGTTGGTGTACTACAAGAGGAAACAAACCATAGACATAGAACTTAGAACTACTTTATTTTGTCAAGTTTCAAGGAGCTAGCACAAACCGTGTTTGATTCAGAGTTCCAAACACATCTATCTATATGGGAGAAAACAGAGTGAAACGTAAAAACTCCAACTGTTACTGGTAACAAACGCTTCATCCTAGAAGAGTGAATATTGGGCAGCTAAGTGGACTTAGTGAACTGATCGTTACCACAAGAATCATCATTATCGGATGAAAAAATATTTGCCGACTATTCAGAAAAACAGTAGTTTTTTGGAAGCTTAGCACAGCTTTCCAATGAAAGTGTCTTACGCAGTCTCTGCTTGTGGTAACTTCAAGAGGAAACAAACCATAGAGAAAGAACATGGAACTACTTTATTTTGAGAAGTTTCAAAAAGCTAGCACAAACCGTGTTTGATTTAGAGTTTTAAACACATCTATCTATATAGGAGAAAACAGAGTGAAACCTAAAATTTCAAAGTGTCACTAGAAACGAACGCTTCAAGCAAGAAGAATGAAAATTGGGCACCTAAGTGGACTCATTGAATTGATCATTACCACAGAGAATCATGAAGATTGGGTGAAAAAAATTTGCCGAGATTTCAGAAAACCAGTACTTTTTTGGAAGCTTGGCACACCTTTGAAATGAAAGTGTCTTTCAGCAGTCTCTGCTTGGGGTAATTCAACAGGAAACAAACCACAAAGACAGAACTTACAACTACTTTATTTTGTCAAGTTTCAAGGAGCTAGCACAAACCGTGTTTGATTTAGACTTCCAAACACATCTATCTATATAGGAGGAAATAGAGTGAAACCTAAAAATTCGAAGTGTTACCGGAAACGAACGCTTCAAGCAAGAAGAGTGAAAATTGGGCAGCTAAACGGACTCAGTGAACTGATCATTACCACAGGGAATCATCTAGATTGGGTAAAAAAATACTTGCCGAGATTTCAGAAATCCAGTAGTTTTTTGGAAGCTTGGCACACCTTTGAAATGAGAGTGTCTTTCAGTAGTCTCTGTTGGTGTACTACAAGAGGAAACAAACCATAGACATAGAATTTAGAACTACTTTATTTTGTCAAGTTTCAAGGAGCTAGCACAAACCGTGTTTGATTCAGAGTTCCAAACACATCTATCTATATGGGAGAAAACAGAGTGAAACGTAAAAACTCAAACTGTTACTGGTAACGAACGCTTCATCCTAGAGAGTGAATATTGGGCAGCTAAGTGGACTTAGTGAACTGATCGTTACCACAAGAATCATCAGGTTCGGATGAAAAAATATTTGTCGACTATTCAGAAAACCAGTTGTGTTTTGGAAGCTTGGCACACCTTTCCAATAAAGTGTCTTACGCAGTCTCTGCTTGTGGCTACTTCAAGAGGAAACAAATCATAGAGACAGAACTTAGAACTACTTTATTTTGTGAAGTTTCAAAGAGCTAGCACAAACCGTGTATGATTTAGATTTCCAAACACATCCATCTATATAGGAGGAAATAGAGTGAAACCTAAAATTTCGAAGTGTTACCGGAAACGAACGCTTCAAGCAAGAGGAGTGAAAATTGGGCAGCTAATTGGACTTAGTGAACTGATCATTACCACAGAGAATCATCTAGATTGGGTAAAAAAATACTTGCCGAGATTTCAGAAATTCAGTAGTTTTTTTGGAAGCTTGGCACACCTTTGAAATGAAAGTGTCTTTCGGCAGTCTCTGCTGGGGTACTACAAGAGGAAACAAACCATAGACATAGAACTTAGAACTACTTTATTTTGTCAAGTTTCAAGGAGCTAGCACAAACCGTGTTTGATTCAGAGTTCCAAACACATCTATCTATATGGGAGAAAACAGAGTGAAACGTAAAAACTCAAACAGTTACTGGTAACGAACGCTTCATCCTAGAGAGTGAATATTGGGCAGCTAAGTGGAATTAGTGAACTGATCGTTACCACAAGAATCACCAGGATCGGATGAAAAAATATTTGCCGACTATTCAGAAAACCAGTAGTTTTTTGGAAGCTTGGCACACCTTTCCAATGAAAGTGTCTTACGCAGTCTCTGCTTGTGGCTACTAAAAGAGGAAACAATCCATAGAGACAGAACTTAGAACTACTTTATTTTTTGAAGTTTCAAAAAGCTAGCACAAACCGTGTTTGATTTAGAGTTCCAAACACATCTATCTATATAGGAGAAAACAGAGTGAAACCTAAAAATTCAAAGTGTCACTGGAAACCAACGCTTCAAGCAAGAAGAATGAAAATTGGGCAGCTAAGTGGACTCATTGAATTGATCATTACCACAGAGAATCATGAAGATTGGGTGAAAAAAAATTTGCCGAGATTTCAGAAAACCAGTACTTTTTTGGAAGCTTGGCAAACCTTTGAAATGAAAGTGTCTTTCGGCAGTCTCTGCTTGGGGTAATTCAAGAGGAAACAAACCACAAAGACAGAACTTAGAACTACTTTATTTTGTCAAGTTTCAAGGAGCTAGCACAAACCGTGTTTGATTTAGACTTCCAAACACATCTATCTATATAGGAGGAAATAGAGTGAAACCTAAAAATTTCAAGTATTACTGGAAATGAATGCTTCAAGCAAGAAGAGTGAAAATTGGGCAGCTAAGTGGACTTAGTGAACTGATCATTACCACAAAGAATCATCTAGATTTGGTGAAAAATTATTTGCCGAGATTTCAGAAATTCAGTAGTTTTTTGGAAGCTTGGCACACCTTTGAAATGAGAGTGTCTTTCGGCAGTCTCTGTTGGGGTACTACAAGAGGAAACAAACCATAGACATAGAACTTAGAACTACTTTATTTTGTCAAGTTTCAAGGAGCTAGCACAAACCATGTTTGATTCAGAGTTC
This sequence comes from Callospermophilus lateralis, assembly GCF_048772815.1. Classification (NCBI taxonomy): domain Eukaryota; kingdom Metazoa; phylum Chordata; class Mammalia; order Rodentia; family Sciuridae; genus Callospermophilus; species Callospermophilus lateralis. The sequence goes on along the minus strand of NW_027515065.1, from coordinate 5,622 downwards.
CAAACACATCTATCTATATGGGAGAAAACAGAGTGAAACGTAAAAACTCCAACTGTTACTGGTAACAAACGCTTCATCCTAGAAGAGTGAATATTGGGCAGCTAAGTGGACTTAGTGAACTGATCGTTACCACAAGAATCATCATTATCGGATGAAAAAATATTTGCCGACTATTCAGAAAAACAGTAGTTTTTTGGAAGCTTAGCACAGCTTTCCAATGAAAGTGTCTTACGCAGTCTCTGCTTGTGGTAACTTCAATAGGAAACAAACCATAGAGAAAGAACTTGGAACTACTTTATTTTGAGAAGTTTCAAAAAGCTAGCACAAACCGTGTTTGATTTAGAGTTCCAAACACATCTATCTATATAGGAGAAAACAGAGTGAAACCTAAAATTTCAAAGTGTCACTAGAAACGAACGCTTCAAGCAAGAAGAATGAAAATTGGGCACCTAAGTGGACTCATTGAATTGATCATTACCACAGAGAATCATGAAGATTGGGTGAAAAAAATTTGCCGAGATTTCAGAAAACCAGTACTTTTTTGGAAGCTTGGCACACCTTTGAAATGAAAGTGTCTTTCAGCAGTCTCTGCTTGGGGTAATTCAAGAGGAAACAAACCACAAAGACAGAACTTACAACTACTTTATTTTGTCAAGTTTCAAGGAGCTAGCACAAACCGTGTTTGATTTAGACTTCCAAACACATCTATCTATATAGGAGGAAATAGAGTGAAACCTAAAAATTCGAAGTGTTACCGGAAACGAACGCTTCAAGCAAGAAGAGTGAAAATTGGGCAGCTAAGCGGACTTAGTGAACTGATCATTACCACAGGGAATCATCTAGATTGGGTAAAAAAATACTTGCCGAGATTTCAGAAATCCAGTAGTTTTTTGGAAGCTTGGCACACCTTTGAAATGAGAGTGTCTTTCGGCAGTCTCTGTTGGTGTACTACAAGAGGAAACAAAGCATAGACATAGAAATAGAAGTACTTTATTTTGTCAAGTTTCAAGGAGCTAGCACAAACCGTGTTTGATTCAGAGTTCCAAACACATCTATCTATATGGGAGAAAACAGAGTGAAACCTAAAAACTCAAACTGTTACTGGTAACGAACGCTTCATTCTAGAGAGTGAATATTGGGCAGCTAAGTGGACTTAGTGAACTGATCGTTACCACAAGAATCATCAGGTTCGGATGAAAAAATATTTGTCGACTATTCAGAAAACCAGTTGTGTTTTGGAAGCTTGGCACACCTTTCCAATAAAGTGTCTTACGCAGTCTCTGCTTGTGGCTACTTCAAGAGGAAACAAATCATAGAGACAGAACTTAGAACTACTTTATTTTGAGAAGTTTCAAAGAGCTAGCTCAAACCGTGTATGATTTAGACTTCCAAACACATCTATCTATATAGGAGGAAATAGAGTGAAACCTAAAATTTCGAAGTGTTACCGGAAACGAACGCTTCAAGCAAGAGGAGTGAAAATTGGGCAGCTAAGTGGACTTAGTGAACTGATCATTACCACAGAGAATCATCTAGATTGGGTAAAAAAATACTTGCCGAGATTTCAGAAATTCAGTAGTTTTTGGAAGCTTGGCACACTTTGAAATGAAAGTGTCTTTCGGCAGTCTCTGCTGGGGTACTACAAGAGGAAACAAACCATAGACATAGAACTTAGAACTACTTTATTTTGTCAAGTTTCAAGGAGCTAGCACAAACCGTGTTTGATTCAGAGTTCCAAACACATCTATCTATATGGGAGAAAACAGAGTGAAACGTAAAAACTCAAACAGTTACTGGTAACGAACGATTCATCCTAGAGAGTGAATACTGGGCAGCTAAGTGGACTTAGTGAACTGATCGTTACCACAAGAATCACCAGGATCGGATGAAAAAATATTTGCCAACTATTCAGAAAACCAGTAGTTTTTTGGAAGCTTGGCACACCTTTCCAATGAAAGTGTCTTACGCAGTCTCTTCTTGTGGCTACTAAAAGAGGAAACAATCCATAGAGACAGAACTTAGAACTACTTTATTTTGTGAAGTTTCAAAAAGCTAGCACAAACCGTGTTTGATTTAGAGTTCCAAACACATCTATCTATATAGGAGAAAACAGAGTGAAACCTAAAAATTCAAAGTGTCACTGGAAACGAACGGTTCAAGAAAGAAGAATGAAAATTGGGCAGCTAAGTGGACTCATTGAATTGATCACTACCACAGAGAATCATGAAGATTGGGTGAAAAAAAATTTGCCGAGATTTCAGAAAACCAGTACTTTTTTGGAAGCTTGGCACACCTTTGAAATGAAAGTGTCTTTCGGCAGTCTATGCTTGGGGTAATTCAAGAGGAAACAAACCACAAAGAGATAACTTAGAACTACTTTATTTTGTCAAGTTTCAAGGAGCTAGCACAAACCGTGTTTGATTTAGACTTCCAACCATATCTATCTATGTGGGAGAAAACAGAGTGAAACGTAAAAACTCCAACTGTTACTGGTAATGAACGCTTCATCCTAGAAGAGTGAATATTGGGCAGCTAAGTGGACTTAGTGAACTGATCGTTACCACAAGAATCATCAGGATCGGATAAAAAATATTTGCCGACTATTCAGAAAACCAGTAGTTTTTTGGAAGCTTGGCACACCTTTCCAATGAAAGTGTCTTACGCAGTCTCTGCTTGTGGCTACTTCAAGAGGAAACAAACCATAGAGACAGAACTTAGAACTACTTTATTTTGTGAAGTTTCAAAAAGCTAGCACAAACCGTGTTTGATTTAGAGTTCCAAACACATCTATCTATATAGGAGAAAACAGAGTGATACCTAAAAATTCAAAGTGTCACTGGAAACGAACGCTTCAAGCAAGAAGAATGAAAATTGGGCAGCTAAGTGGACTCATTGAATTGATCATTACCACAGAGAATCATGAAGATTGTGTGAAAAAAATTTGCCGAGATTTCAGAAAACCAGTACTTTTTTGGAAGCTTGGCACACCTTTGAAATGAAAGTGTCTTTCAGCAGTCTCTGCTTGGGGTAATTCAAGAGGAAACAAACCACAAAGACAGAACTTACAACTACTTTATTTTGTCAAGTTTCAAGGAGCTAGCACAAACCGTGATTGATTTAGACTTCCAAACACATCTATCTATATAGGAGGAAATAGAGTGAAACCTAAAAATTCGAAGTGTTACCGGAAACGAACGCTTCAAGCAAGAAGAGTGAAAATTGGGCAGCTAAGCGGACTTAGTGAACTGATCATTACCACAGGGAATCATCTAGATTGGGTAAAAAAATACTTGCCGAGATTTCAGAAATCCAGTAGTTTTTTGGAAGCTTGGCACACCTTTGAATGAGAGTGTCTTTCGGCAGTCTCTGTTGGGGTACTACAAGAGGAAACAAACCATAGACATAGAACTTAGAACTACTTTATTTTGTCAAGTTTCAAGGAGCTAGCACAAACCGTGTTTGATTCAGAGTTCCAAACACATCTATCTATATCGGAGAAAACAGAGTGAAATGTAAAAACTCAAACTGTTACTGGTAACGAACGCTTCATCCTAGAGAGTGAATATTGGGCAGCTAAGTGGACTTAGTGAACTGATCGTTACCACAATAATCATCAGGTTCGGATGAAAAAATATTTGTCGACTATTCAGAAAACCAGTTGTGTTTTGGAAGCTTGGCACACCTTTCCAATAAAGTGTCTTACGCAGTCTCTGCTTGTGGCTACTTCAAGAGGAAACAAATCATAGAGACAGAACTTAGAACTACTTGATTTTGTGAAGTTTCAAAGAGCTAGCACAAACCGTGTATGATTTAGACTTCCAAACACATCTATCTATATAGGAGGAAATAGAGTGAAACCTAAAATTTCGAAGTGTTAAAGGAAACGAATGCTTAAGGCAAGAGGAGTGAAAATTGGGCAGCTAAGTGGACTTAGTGAACTGATCATTACCACAGAGAATCATCTAGATTGGGTAAAAAAATACTTGCCGAGATTTCAGAAATCCAGTAGTTTTTTGGAAGCTTGGCACACCTTTGAAATGAAAGTGTCTTTCGGCAGTCTCTGTTGGGGTACTACAAGAGGAAACAAACCATAGACATAGAACTTAGAACTACTTTATTTTGTCAAGTTTCAAGGAGCTAGCACAAACCGTGTTTGATTCAGAGTTCCAAACACATCTATCTATATGGGAGAAAACAGAGTGAAACGTAAAAACTCAAACAGTTACTGGTAACGAACGATTCATCCTAGAGAGTGAATATTGGGCAGCTAAGTGGACTTAGTGAACTGATCGTTACCACAAGAATCACCAGGATCGGATGAAAAAATATTTGCCGACTATTCAGAAAACCAGTAGTTTTTTGGAAGCTTGGCACACCTTTCCAATGAAAGTGTCTTACGCAGTCTCTGCTTGTGGCTAATAAAAGAGGAAACAATCCATAGAGACAGAACTTAGAACTACTTTATTTTGTGAAGTTTCAAAAAGCTAGCACAAACCGTGTTTGATTTAGAGTTCCCAACACATCTATCTATATAGGAGAAAACAGAGTGAAACCTAAAAATTGAAAGTGTCACTGGAAACCAACGCTTCAAGCAAGAAGAATGAAAATTGGGCAGCTAAGTGGACTCATTGAATTGATCATTACCACAGAGAATCATGAAGATTGGGTGAAAAAAAATTTGCCGAGATTTCAGAAACCAGTACTTTTTTGGAAGCTTGGCAAACCTTTGAAATGAAAGTGTCTTTCGGCAGTCTCTGCTTGGGGTAATTCAAGAGGAAACAAACCACAAAGACAGAACTTAGAACTACTTTATTTTGTCAAGTTTCAAGGAGCTAGCACAAACCGTGTTTGATTTAGACTTCCAAACACATCTATCTATATAGGAGGAAATAGAGTGAAACTAAAAAATTCGAAGTATTACTGGAAATGAATGCTTCAAGCAAGAAGAGTGAAAATTGGGCAGCTAAGTGGACTTAGTGAACTGATCATTACCACAAAGAATCATCTAGATTTGGTGAAAAATTATTTGCCGAGATTTCAGAAATCCAGTAGTTTTTTGGAAGCTAGGCACACCTTTGAAATGAGAGTGTCTTTCGGCAGTCTCTGTTGGGGTACTACAAGAGGAAACAAACCATAGACATAGAACTTAGAACTACTTTATTTTGTCAAGTTTCAAGGAGCTAGCACAAACCATGTTTGATTCAGAGTTCCAAACACATCTATCTATATGGGAGAAAACAGAGTGAAACGTAAAAACTCCAACTGTTACTGGTAACAAACGCTTCATCCTAGAAGAGTGAATATTGGGCAGCTAAGTGGACTTAGTGAACTGATCGTTACCACAAGAATCATCATTATCGGATGAAAAAATATTTGCCGACTATTCAGAAAAACAGTAGTTTTTGGAAGCTTAGCACAGCTTTCCAATGAAAGTGTCTTACGCAGTCTCTGCTTGTGGTAACTTCAAGAGGAAACAAACCATAGAGAAAGAACATGGAACTACTTTATTTGAAAAGTTTCAAAAAGCTAGCACAAACCGTGTTTGATTTAGAGTTTTAAACACATCTATCTATATAGGAGAAAACAGAGTGAAACCTAAAATTTCAAAGTGTCACTAGAAAC